>NW_015505460.1:652589-656069 GCF_001515645.1 Sinocyclocheilus grahami
TATATATACCGTATATACACACACACACACACACACACACGTTTATTCCCTTAAACATATTTTTGATAAGTTTTAGTTATATATTTAGTTTTAAAGTATATATTCATATTTACATAAATATATTTAATAGGTTTAGTAACTTATATGTATTTATATATAGTCCGAAACACACACACACACACACACACACACATATATATATATATATTAAAAGACATCAGATTTAACACATAAGAAGGATGTGGGGTGTATGAATGATTTCCTCACCTAACCTCCACCTCAGGCTTGTTGTGTCTCTCCACCACCTGAGAGGAGAAGTTCTCCAGACACAGGGCTGCTTGAAGAGTGGCACGCACCGCGTTCAGGTAGGGTCGCAATGTTGCCGTCTACATACAAAAAGGACCATATTTACTTAAGTAACACTTCATTCTATGACCTCTCTGACCTTAAAGGTGTCTTATAGTTATCATAAACACACAAGAACATGATTGTCAGTTTGTGCTTGGCCATTCCATTGAGTTCGTGTCAGTCATTTAGGTGGTGAAGTGTCAATCATCTGCCTGAACATCACTTACTGACAACTACCGGTTGTTCTAAATGAATTAAACACGTGTCGTTTATTAAATATTTCACCTGTGCAGTGTGATGCGCGTTTATTGTTTTCAATATGCCAAAAAGAGGTTTTGTCTGCAAAATCACTGACGTTAGCAAGCTAGCATAAATCAAGACAGACTTAACATCACTCGATCAAATGAGCCAAAAACACTGCGCTGACCGCATACAAATGGTTTACCCGAATGCTGCTTATTGGGTCATTTGATTGCTCGCGCTACAATAAATAAACAACCACAGCAACTTTAAGAAATATACATCTCTTACCATTTTATATGAGGTCTGTGGAGGAAGACGGAAGTCCGCACGCCTCGCCTGGAAATGAGAAAGCACGCCTCCATTGCGTTCTCACTTTCCCGTAATACACCTATTAGAAGTGCACTGTTGTTAATCGTGAGCTAAATGTATACATGTATACGAGTAAATGATAGATAATTAAATATATTTTCATACATAAACAAGTTCTTATGTTTCTATTTTAAACTGGGAGACTGGGAGAAATAGATATAAACACTAAAACTACCGTTATCATTTCACATCTATTCTTATATTTACGGTCAAGCCCAGTAGCAATCTTACCTTTATTCGCTTTTTCTTCCTTATATGGCAAATAACACGATAGGTCAAATATGCACAGTAGTCAAAAATGATATGGTTTAAAAATATCACTGTGTTCAAATAAACCTGAACTCGTTTGTGGTTTTAAACAGCGCACGAGTCTCTAAAAAGAAATAATCTTCGATTATACTTGTTTGGACCTTTTTACAGTCTGTGGTTTGGTTTGGACGCGCTTCAGTCAGGAATGTACCATTCTATACGCTGCTATGTTATGTTGTGGATGTTAACTGCCGAGAGGGGGTATTTATCTGATACTGAAAAATAAGTTTACAAATAGTACACAAATATCGGTCAAACTTTTTTTTTTTAAACGTAGGTTGATCATACTAAAGCCACGTTCTTGTTATTAAAACTTAATCGGCGAGTTGTCTCCCCCGTGTTGAGATAATGGTTTAGTCAGTAATGGATGCCCCTTCATCGGAGGTAAACAATAATATTTTATGAATAAATGCCTTGTATGAACTCACTCAGCGTTCTGTTTGGTGTTTTAACATATTGTTTAATTGGCGACATACGTCTTTTCATTGCAATGCACAATTGGTGGCTGACTAAATACTTTTTTGCCCCACTGTATATTAAGTTATGAGTATTCAGTCAAAGATTTTTATTTAAATACAGATCAAATATTATTTAAACACAGATAAAAGCCTTTAATTTTATTCAGCAATTAAAAGCATTAAATTGATCAAAATTGACAAAAATGTACACAAGATTTCTCTTTTTTAAAATAAATGCTTTTAAACTTCCTATTTTACCAAAAAAATATATCTTGTTTTACACGAAAATATAAATAAATGTAACATAAAAATATAAATTTTATAAAAAATACTTATTTAAAACAAAACAATACTATTAAATATAATAAGCACAGCTGTTTTCAACATGGATGATAATAATAATAATAAATGGATCATGTGGCACTAAAGACTGAAGTAATGGCTGATAAAATTCAGCTTTGCCATCACAGGAATAAATTACATTTTAAAATACAGGTGCATCTCAAAAAATTTGAATATCGTGAAAAAGTTCTCTTTTTTTTTTTTTGTAACTTGTTTCAAAAAGTGAAGATTCATTACATGTAAAGTAAAACATTTCAAATGTATTTTTTTGTTTTAATTATGTAATTTTGTTTAATTTTTTTAAATTTTGTTTTAATTATGATGATTAGAGCTTACAGCTCACTTATATTCAGTTAGAAAAAAGTTATTGTAATACTGTAAAATTAATATTTCACAGTATTATGATACCTTATACCATTTTTACTGTATTTTTGATCAAATAAATAAAGTTTTGTTGAGACGACTTCTTTCAAAAACATTTAAAAAATCTTAGCGACCCCAAACGTTTGAATGATAAGTGTATTTAGTCATTTGTGGTTATACATGTGTGTAAAACAGATTCTGGGCCTCGGTGGAGCCTTACTGTGCAGACATCACAAATGAAGAAATCAGAGTTCTGGAAGAGCTGCTCAAACCCCCTGATGATGAAGCTGAATACTACAAGGTAAAGATCTTTTAGAAACCAGTTCCTGCACTACATTACTGCAGCTTTCCTTTCCTTTAACTGATTCTGTACTCAGGGAAAATGCATGTTATATGGCTTTTGTGTTGGTTGTTCACATCTGAGCACTCACTGTTGGCTTTCTTTGCAAGATCCCAGCCCTCGGAAAGCACTATTCCCAACGCTGGGCTCAAGAGGACCTGTTGGAGGAGCAAAGAGAGGGGGCGAGAGCCAATGACAAGAAAAAAAGCATGATGGGTCCTCTTTCCGAACTGGATGCTAAAGGTAATGTTGTGATTTAAGATGAGATTCCAGTTGCAACATTGTCATTTTTTTGTTGCGTCTAGCCTTAAATCTGTTGCTTTTATCTTCTACTATTCTGGTTTGTGCAGATGTAGATGCCTTACTGAAGAAATCGGAGTCTCAGCATGAACCTCCAGAGGACGGCTGTCCTTTTGGCCTTCTTACTCAGCGGCTTCTACAAGCACTTGTTGAGGTCAGTGACTCATCATGTGCTAAAATAAGTACAAGTTGTGCAATATTTAGTCAGCTCAGCTTATGTTTTAGTCATATCCTTTTTCAAATATGTAGGAAAACATCATATCCCCTATGGAGGATTCCCCCATTCCAGACATTCCAGGGAAGGATGATGGGGCTGGTACATCGCCTCGTAGCCAGGGTAAAGCCTTCAGGTAAATGTTTTATTTTATGATTTAGTCAGTTAGTGATGTTTACATGTTTCTTTAGACT
>NW_015505460.1:656300-660598 GCF_001515645.1 Sinocyclocheilus grahami
TTTTACCGAGGAATTTATCAATTAATTCTTTAAAAATCCTACAATGTGATTTTCTGGATTTTTTTTCTCATTTTGTCTCTCATAGTTGAGGTATACCTATGATGAAAATTACAGGCCTCTCTCATCTTTTTAAGTGGGAGAACTTGCACAATTGGTGGCTGACTAAATACTTTTTTGCCCCACTGTATATTAAGTTATGAGTATTCAGTCAAAGATTTTTATTTAAATACAGATCAAATATTATTTAAACACAGATAAAAGCCTTTAATTTTATTCAGCAATTAAAAGCATTAAATTGATCAAAATTGACAAAAATGTACACAAGATTTCTCTTTTTTAAAATAAATGCTTTTAAACTTCCTATTTTACCAAAAAAATATATCTTGTTTTACACGAAAATATAAATAAATGTAACATAAAATATGAATATTATTAAATATTACTACTTAAAAACATAACAATACTATTAAATATAATAAGCACAGCTGTTTTCAACATGGATGATAATAATAATAATAAATGGATCATGTGGCACTAAAGACTGAAGTAATGGCTGATAAAATTCAGCTTTGCCATCACAGGAATAAATTACATTTTAAAATACAGGTGCATCTCAAAAAATTTGAATATCGTGAAAAAGTTCTCTTTTTTTTTTTTTGTAACTTGTTTCAAAAAGTGAAGATTCATTACATGTAAAGTAAAACATTTCAAATGTATTTTTTTGTTTTAATTATGTAATTTTGTTTAATTTTTTTAAATTTTGTTTTAATTATGATGATTAGAGCTTACAGCTCACTTATATTCAGTTAGAAAAAAGTTATTGTAATACTGTAAAATTAATATTTCACAGTATTATGATACCTTATACCATTTTTACTGTATTTTTGATCAAATAAATAAAGTTTTGTTGAGACGACTTCTTTCAAAAACATTTAAAAAATCTTAGCGACCCCAAACGTTTGAATGATAAGTGTATTTAGTCATTTGTGGTTATACATGTGTGTAAAACAGATTCTGGGCCTCGGTGGAGCCTTACTGTGCAGACATCACAAATGAAGAAATCAGAGTTCTGGAAGAGCTGCTCAAACCCCCTGATGATGAAGCTGAATACTACAAGGTAAAGATCTTTTAGAAACCAGTTCCTGCACTACATTACTGCAGCTTTCCTTTCCTTTAACTGATTCTGTACTCAGGGAAAATGCATGTTATATGGCTTTTGTGTTGGTTGTTCACATCTGAGCACTCACTGTTGGCTTTCTTTGCAAGATCCCAGCCCTCGGAAAGCACTATTCCCAACGCTGGGCTCAAGAGGACCTGTTGGAGGAGCAAAGAGAGGGGGCGAGAGCCAATGACAAGAAAAAAAGCATGATGGGTCCTCTTTCCGAACTGGATGCTAAAGGTAATGTTGTGATTTAAGATGAGATTCCAGTTGCAACATTGTCATTTTTTTGTTGCGTCTAGCCTTAAATCTGTTGCTTTTATCTTCTACTATTCTGGTTTGTGCAGATGTAGATGCCTTACTGAAGAAATCGGAGTCTCAGCATGAACCTCCAGAGGACGGCTGTCCTTTTGGCCTTCTTACTCAGCGGCTTCTACAAGCACTTGTTGAGGTCAGTGACTCATCATGTGCTAAAATAAGTACAAGTTGTGCAATATTTAGTCAGCTCAGCTTATGTTTTAGTCATATCCTTTTTCAAATATGTAGGAAAACATCATATCCCCTATGGAGGATTCCCCCATTCCAGACATTCCAGGGAAGGATGATGGGGCTGGTACATCGCCTCGTAGCCAGGGTAAAGCCTTCAGGTAAATGTTTTATTTTATGATTTAGTCAGTTAGTGATGTTTACATGTTTCTTTAGACTACCATTCAAAAGTTTGGGTTGGTAAGATTTTTTTTTTTAATGTTCTTGAAATACATGTCTTCTGCTCTCCAAGTCTGAATTTATTTGATCTACAAATACAATAAAAAACGGTAATGCTGTGAAATGTTATGATTTAAAAGAAATTTGAAAATGTCATTTATTTCTGTGATGGCAAAGCTGAATATTCAGCATCATTATTACTCTAGTCTTCAGTGTCACATGATCCTTCAGAAATCATTCTAATAGGCTGATTTAATGCTCAAAAACGTTTTTTTAATTTTTTTTTAATTTACTTTTTTAATTTAATGTTTTAAGTAGTCTTTAATTAATAGAAAGTATAATATTACAGCATTTATTTGAAATATAAATATTTTGTAAACATTAAAAATCGTTACTGTGACTTTTGATCATTTTACTGTATTCTTTCTAAACAAGTAGCACCAGCAGTACTTTCACATTCAGGTGGATGTTTTTGCCACTGTTTTCTTTGAAGATGACATGTGAAGTTAAAATTACTCAGTTTTAGCACTTTATTTTGTTGTGCTTTGTCAAACTGTATTCTATTACTGTAATACAACGCATCTTATGAAAGCAGTCTAATCATTTAGGGGCAATTAAGATTGATTAGTTAACTAGCTGTTCAGGCAACCCACCAGCTAGTTGATTTTGAAAATAGTTAATTTTTTTCCCCATTGACTTCCCTTTTTAGCTAAATTGGCAATCTTCATTCTCTCTATCTTTTACTCTTTATAGTCAACATGATATCAGCACTCCCAACTCTATTTACTTCTATAATGTGATGCATTTTTGAGTGAAACTGAGTATTCAGTAAGGGGAAAAACATGTATTTTATCCATCAGGATTGAATGGTGATAAGTAGACCAGAATATAGGAAAACTATATATTTGGCTATTGGTGAACATTATTCAATAGCCTATATTGCCTGGGTGAAATCGTCCATAAAGGAAAGTGAAACAAAAGCATTTTGATGAAAGATTATTTCTATACTTTTTCTTTAAAATAGTAATGGTGTACATGAATAAAGTACATTTTCTCGTGTTCTGTTGCTCCCAGTGTGCCTCACACACGCTCTCTGGAGGCTCGTATAAGAGAGGAGCTGGTGTCTCAGGGGCTGCTGGACTCTGATGAGAGGCAAGGTGTCGGAGGAGAGTCTGAAGACGAAGTGCTGGCCGAGCTGCAGAAAAGACAGGCTGAACTCAAAGCGCTAACCGCACACAACCGCTCGCGCAAGCAGGAGCTGCTCAAGTGAGTCTCAGCCAAAGAGCCTCAGATCCAGATCAAAACTGCTGTCAGCACAAGATGAAGACTAGCTGGTGAAAATAAGCCTGTAATCTTTCAAAGAGTTAGAGGGAGCAGTCTGATGTGACAAGTTATGATTTTCTTTCTATAGTTTTATTTAGATGACTACTTAGAGAGCTCGCTGTATTGAAAGCAGTCAAGTGTGTATTTTTATATATATCTTTTAGTACAGTATTTTTTTTTTTTTCCATATACTTTGTGAAATACCAGGATTAATGTGAGATTAGGAAAGTCACTTTTTACTTTCACCCTGTTCTTGCAGGTTGGCACGGGAAGAAATGCGAAAACAGGAGCTTCGACAGCGGGTTCGAGTGGCCGATAACGAGGTTATGGAGGCATTCCGTCGCATCATGGCAGCCAGGCAAAAGAAACGCACTCCAACGAAAAAAGAGAAAGATCAGGCTTGGAAAGCTTTGAAAGAGAGAGAAAGTATTCTCAAACTCTTAGATGGATAAATATGACCGGCAGCTATAATGTGGCGTGTTTTCTGTAATATGTTTGTTGGTTATGGATACTTCATAAAGACAACTTCAACATTCAGACAACTTGAAGAACATGTAAACAAATATTTAATATAATGTTCATATTTTTGGTTACTCTCTATCTAAAGTAAGACCTGACGTTACTAGTTGTGATAATAAAGGTGTTTGACACTAGTTTTCAAGTGCCACTGACTTGACACTGTTGATGCCAGAATATAAGTTTACTTTATTTATTTTTTTGCCACCTTTATGCACAGTTCCCAAATGCAGCTGATTAACATAGTGGATTGATATTGTTAAAGGAATAGTTCACCAGGAATGAAACACTTGTCATCATGTCGTTCACCGCCTCTTCTGTGGAATATAAAAGATAGTATTTTGAAGAATGTTGGTAACCAAACAGTTTTGGGCACCATTAACCCATTGCGTGGACAAAAACAGACATTTCTTCTTTTATGTTTCAAACAAGAAATAAAAATCATACAGAAACAACATAAGGGTGAAGAAAAAGACAACATTTTAATTTTGGGGTGAACTGTTCCTTGAAAGCCGTTGTCATAGCGTTGATAGTATTTTGTTACTACACGGTCATTTTGAGTTTTTATATGATTAAAAGAAAATAAAGCTTTTTA
>NW_015505460.1:661517-663079 GCF_001515645.1 Sinocyclocheilus grahami
GAATTATAAGAAAAGTAAGGAACTTTCATAGCCAAGACATTAGACGATTTCCTTGAACATCAGAAACCGCGCGATGACGTTTTACGTAATGACACAAAAGAATCACTGAATCGCTTTTTCGAACCGTTTGAAAGAACCGATTGGCAGAACTACACCAGTGCATTTAGAAAGTGCTTTGATGGCGTTATGTTGCGATAAGTAAATGCTTTTATGGCAACATTTGGAACAGTGAACACAACCAAAGCTAACCATGAAAAAAAATAATAATAGAAAATTGAAATACTAAGATAAACATAAGAATATTAATAAAAAAAAAGAAAGTGTACAGATTTGTATATCAGCATCTTTATGCAAATAACATAAATGTTGTGAATTGTAAATAAACCAACTAAAAGAGATGGCTTTTGCGTAATGTACAGTAATTTTGCTTTGTTATTTCTATTTAATTCTAAATAATAAAGGTAAGTGACCTATTTCTATTTTAAAATAAGTAAAGTGTTTTTTTTGTGATGCTCATTTACATTTGTGAATAAAGAATTTAGTAAATATAAATAAATGTACCATACTGAAAATTCAACAATTATTATAGAAAAACATTTGCTATACAAATAAACGTAAATTCCAGTGTTTGTGTTGTTTTGAGCAAAAAATGCGAAATCAAAGCAAGATAATTCATTTAAAGCATTAAGTAATGCATTGTCTAATTTGTGGTGACGTCACGCAGGTTTGGCGTGTGCCAGAATGTGCGGGAGAACGGCTTGCACTCTTGTGCTGAATGAGCTCAGTCGTGCGGCTCGCTATCAAGACAGGACGGGACAACCACACGGGCCCCGATGGAAGGACGGAGACACTGACAAATTCCGGCCCTCATACAACAAGAGTCCTCAGTCCTTCAGCCCTGTACTGGTGTCCAACAGACACTTCAACAAGGCATGTCTAAACATATATGCACAACATTTGTTCTTGAAGAACAGCTGTTTAATTAAGCGCTTTCCATAGGATGCCCCGGTAGATGAGTGCGTGTTGGCAGCGATGAACTGGGGTCTCGTCCCGGCGTGGTTCAGAGAGAATGACCCCAGTAAGATGCAGTACAACACCTCTAACTGTGGCAGTGAGAGCCTGCTAGAAAAGAAGTCTTACAAGGTACATAAGACACCCTCATTCATTCCACATGAGCAGTGAAATGCGTAGCCCCGCCCACAGTGAAATCTCATTGGTCCAAAGTTCAGCTCAACATAATAGAGTGCAACAGGATGTAAAATTCTCATTCATTTTTGTTCCATAGGGAATTTGGTTTTTAACAATAACTTATAAACCACTGAAGACAGACCTTTATGTTATATACTTTCATTGACGCCATCGACCTGCATTATTTCAACATTTTTATTTTAAATAATGATGTTTAATAGCAGAATTACTGGTGAAAAACTAAATTACCCATGATCCTGCAGACATCCTACGGAGAGAAAAAAAAAAGGAAAATTTTGTAGCAGCCTCTCCCTCCTGTGAAGCACTGCGGATGATGTTTCACTTCTTGTAATTAAATGCATATTTTCCAATAA
>NW_015505460.1:663089-674256 GCF_001515645.1 Sinocyclocheilus grahami
AATTGATCAAAATTGACAAAAATGTACACAAGATTTCTCTTTTTTTAAAATAAATGCTTTTAAACTTCCTATTTTACCAAAAAAATATATCTTGTTTTACACGAAAATATAAATAAATGTAACATAAAATATGAATATTATTAAATATTACTACTTAAAAACATAACAATACTATTAAATATAATAAGCACAGCTGTTTTCAACATGGATGATAATAATAATAATAAATGGATCATGTGGCACTAAAGACTGAAGTAATGGCTGATAAAATTCAGCTTTGCCATCACAGGAATAAATTACATTTTAAAATACATGTGCATCTCAAAAAATTTGAATATCGTGAAAAAGTTCTCTTTTTTTTTTGTAACTTGTTTCAAAAAGTGAAGATTCATTACATGTAAAGTAAAACATTTCAAATGTATTTTTTTGTTTTAATTATGTAATTTTGTTTTAATTTTTTTAATTTTGTTTTAATTATGATGATTAGAGCTTACAGCTCACTTATATTCAGTTAGAAAAAAGTTATTGTAATACTGTAAAATTAATATTTCACAGTATTATGATACCTTATACCATTTTTACTGTATTTTTGATCAAATAAATAAAGTTTTGTTGAGACGACTTCTTTCAAAAACATTTAAAATAAAAATCATACAGAAACAACATAAGGGTGAAGAAAAAGACAACATTTTAATTTTGGGGTGAACTGTTCCTTGAAAGCCGTTGTCATAGCGTTGATAGTATTTTGTTACTACACGGTCATTTTGAGTTTTTATATGATTAAAAGAAAATAAAGCTTTTTAAAAAGGTATTGTACATGGAAATATTGGGTTTGTAAATTCATATATGCTGTCGTTTATTTCAGTCCATGTTGAATTAAGTATATTGTAAACAACGTGTATCACATCGCGGTTGCATGTATGTGTTTGAAAATAAAAACGATTTTTTTTTTTTATTATTATTATTATTACTGGATTAGTGTTTTCTATCACCGTTTTTCTGTTTTGTATGCAAAACTTTGATTTGAATTGTTATGATAGGTTGTTCTAACAGAGCCATTCCGTATGTTTACACCATAGACTGTATAAAAGCAGGGTTACACACTTGTTCAGTGAGTGAACAGTATCATCGTTGCTCTCTCTTACATCTTTTACCTCAGAATAAGGACTTGTTGCGCTGGTGTGAATGTCCTTTACGACTTTGTTGTTCGTAGTATGTATTATCTGTTATCGTGTTTGCCAGTTTATGAAGACGCAAACTCTGGGTGTGCAGAAACCGTCTGCAACTGTAGCAGTCCAGCCGCATCACCTCCTGAAAAATAAGCTTTGAGGTGAAGTTTTGAGGTAAAATTAAACGGCGTGCAGCGACCAGTTTTAACGACCCGACAGCTAAAATTCCGCGAAAGAATCGTTCATGTGAGTCGATTCTTGATGAAATGGTAGAACGATTCATGAGGTGGACTGTCGGAGCGGTTGTCGAGTCAACTGAGAACCATCTTCGCACATGCTCGATTTCTAATAAACTGAGTTCCCTTTCATGGGAACTTCGAACTGCGTCCTCTAGGTTCCCCGTAACGACCCCTAGAGGACCCAGTGTCTCGTTCCCTACTCAGGGAACCATGGTTACATAAGTAACCTGAGACGTTCCCTTTCATGGGAACTTCGAACCGCGTCCTATGGGGAAACCTAGAGGACGCAGTGTCTGGTTCCCTACTCAGGGAACCATGGTTACATAAGTAACCTGAGACGAACTGTTTGGCAACCAAGAATTATAAGAAAAGTAAGGAACTTTCATAGCCAAGACATTAGACAATTTCCTTGAACGTCAGAAACCGCGCGATGACATTTTACGTAATGACACAAAAGAATCACTGAATCGCTTTTTCGAACCGTTTGAAAGAACCGATTGGCAGAACTACACCAGTGCATTTAGAAAGTGCTTTGATGGCTTTATGTTGCGATAAGTAAATGCTTTTATGGCAACATTTGGAACAGTGAACACAACCAAAGCTAACCATGAAAAAAAATAATAATAGAAAATTGAAATACTAAGATAAACATAAGAATATTAATTAAAAAAAAGAAAGCGTACAGATTTGTATATCAGCATCTTTATGCAAATAACATAAATGTTGTGAATTGTAAATAAACCAACTAAAAGAGATGGCTTTTGCGTAATGTACAGTAATTTTGCTTTGTTATTTCTGGTTAATTCTAAATAATAAAGGTAAGTGACCTATTTCTATTTTAAAATAAGTAGAAGTGTTTTTTTTTGTGATGCTCATTTAAATTTGTGAATAAAAGTAAGTAATGCATTGTCTAATTTGTGGTGACGTCACGCAGGTTTGGAATGTGCCAGAATGTGCGGGAGAACAGCTTGCACTCTTGTGCTGAATGAGCTCAGTCGTGCGGCTCGCTATCAAGACAACCACACGGGCCCCGATGGAAGGACGGAGACACTGACAAATACTGGCCCTCATACAAGAGTCCTCAGTCCTTCAGCCCTGTACTGGTGTCCAACAGACACTTCAACAAGGCATGTCTAAACATATATGCACAACATTTGTTCTTGAAGAACAGCTGTTTAATTAAGCGCTTTCCATAGGATGCCCCGGTAGATGAGTGCGTGTTGGCAGCGATGCACTGGGATCTCGTCCCGGCGTGGTTCAGAGAGAATGACCCCAGTAAGATGCAGTACAACACCTCTAACTGTGGCAATGAGAGCCTGCTAGAAAAGAAGTCTTACAAGGTACATAAGACACCCTCATTCATCCAGTGAAATCTCATTGGTCCAAAGTTCAGCTCAACATAATAGAGTGCAACAGGAGGTAAAATTCTCATTCATTTTTGTTCCATAGGGAATTTGGTTTTTAACAATAACTTATAAACCACTGAAGACAGACCTTTATGTTATATACTTTCATTGATGCCATCGACCTGCATTATTTCAACATTTTTATTTTTCATTTTAAATAATTATGTTTAATAACAGAATTACTGGTGAAAAACTAAATTACCCATGATCCTGCAGACATCCTACGGAGAGAAAAAAAGGAAAAAATTTTAGCAGCCTCTCCCTCCTGTGAAGCACTGTGGATGATGTTTCACTTCTTGTAATTAAATGCATATTTTCCAATAAACATTATATATACATATATATATATATATATATATATATATATTAAAAATTATGTATAGAAAATTGAATCAGAAAAAAACACTTGTGAAAAAAGGCTCTGTAGCACTCTACTATGTATTAAACATCAAATATATTCTAATATTCTGTGGACAGACATATGACTTGTTGCTGAAAACTTATTGTACGGGACCCTCTTCTGAAAGGACAGCGCTGTGTCATTCTAGCCAATGGCTTCTATGAATGGAGGCAAATGGACAAAGAGAAACATTTACTTTTTACATTTACATTTACCTTTCTTCATTTACTTCCCTCAAAGCCAAGGAGGTCAAGTGCCTAGTCAACAGAATGCACAGAAAACAAAAAGTGACCAAAGTTTGGACCAAGGAGAGGTTAGCCCAAGTCTGACAGTCGTAAGAAGTAAATTTGTTAACTTATGCCTGGCCTTACTCGTCTGTTTATTCCTCCACTTGTCTACAGAGTGATCAGGACGACAGTGACTGGACAGGGTGGCGTCTGCTGACAATAGCAGGGCTCTTTGACTCCTGGACTCCTCCTTGTGGTGGAGAGACATTGTATACTTACACTGTTATTACTGTAGACTCCTCTCCAAACCTTCAAAGTATCCATGACCATGACAGGTTGAGTGCATAAATATGATTCATGGAGTTTTCAGGGTCATACAACTTTTGTACGGAGTCAAAATGAAGCTTGAATTAATGTGTTGTGTAACAGGATGCCGGCTGTGCTGGACAGAGAGGATGAGGTAAGATGGTGGTTGGACTTTGGAGAAGTGAAGTCACTGGAAGCAATGAAATTACTGCAACCAAAGTCCTCCTTAACCTTTCACCCCATCTCCTCATTGGTCAACAATTCCCGCAACAACTCTCCAGAGTGTCTGCAGCCTGTAGACCCCACAGTTGAGAAGGTGAAACGTTTGGTCATTTTTAGAAAACAAATGCACTTAAAACTATTTTTACAATAGTTTATTAATTTGACCTTTATTATTAAATGTAAAAAAATAGTATGGCTTAAAATGACTGTTTATTTCTGTGATGGCAAAGCTGAATTTTCTGCAGCCTTTACTCTTTACTCTTGATTCTTTGATGAATAGTACGTTGAAAAGAACAGCATTTATTTGGAATATAAATATTTTTAACATTATAAATTACTTTACTGTTACTTTTGATAAATTTAATGCATCCTTGCTGAAATTAATTTTCTTTTACCAAAAAATAAAATAAAATAAATTACATTCCCCAAACCTTTGGATGGTAATGTGTTCATATTTTTAAAATGAATTTTCATAGTTTAGGATTTATGTTCTGGATCTGGGACAAGAATAAATGAAATGTATACATTACATACAGTCATTTGAAAAGATCATAAAGATCACAAACCATTATTAAAATCTTTGACACATATGAATGTGAACTTCTTGATTATTTTAAATACTGACCTCCCGCCCCGTCTAGACTGTTCAACCTACAGCCAGCAGTAAAATGATGACGAGCTGGCTGAAAACTGCCTCGCCCACTAAGAGGAAGAATCCTGATGAAGACACTTCAGCTAAAGCACCTGAAGAAAAGTCTGCAGCAGAGAAGCAAACCAAGCCGGCTGGGCCTCTCCTGCAGTGGCTGCTGGGATCGGGTTCCAGAAAGAAACCAAGAACTTGAAAACAGAATCACAATGTTCTTCAGAATGACCAAAAGATTGAAAATGCACCTTGACATGCCTAAAAATGTTTGTTAAAGTAGTAGTTCACCCAAAACTGAAAATTTGCTGAAAATGTACTCACCTCAGGGCCATCCAAGATGTACAGAATATGATGTTTCTTCATCAAAACAGATTTGAAAAAAAAAAGTGCATTACATCACTTGCTCACCAGTGGATCCTGTGCAAGTAAATGGGTGCCAAGAATGACCAAAAGATTGAAAATGCACCTTGACATGCCTAAAAATGTTTGTTAAAGTAGTAGTTCACCCAAAACTGAAAAATTGCTGAAAATGTACTCACCTCAGGGCCATCCAAGATGTACAGAATATGATGTTTCTTCATCAAAACAGATTTGAAAAAAAATGTGCATTACATCACTTGCTCACCAGTGGATCCTGTGCAAGTAAATGGGTGCCGTCAGAATGAGTACACCCGATAAAAACATCACAATAATCTACACAACTTAATTAAGTGAATTAATCAAATAATGTCTTGTGAATTGAAAAACTGCGTGTTTGAAAGAAACAAATGAACTATTATTGAGACATTTTAACTTCTGGCCAAAATACGAGTCCATAATCCGTAATAAGGCTTCCTCCAGTGGAAAAAAACCCACTTGTCCTCTCCCGTAAAAATCCATCAGTATAATTGTTTAGAACTGATTTGGACTGTTTTTGCTTGTGACCAGTGCTTGATCTGTGCTTATTTCTCTCCTGATTCAGACAAGATGACTTTCACCAGAGAAAGCAGTATTATTCTTGGAGGACTTTTATGTTATCCAGCAGCAATGGTTTGAAGTTAAAAACATCTTATTTGGTTTTATTACAGACATGCAGCTTTTCACTTCAGAAGACTTCATTTTGATGGACTGGAGACGTGTGGATTACTGTACTTGTGGATGTTTTTAATCACCCGTTTGAACTCGCATTCTGACGGCACCCATTCACTGCAGAGGATCCATTGATGAGCAAGTAATGTAAGGCTACATTTTTCCAAATCTGTTCTTTCAATGAAAAACAAACTCATCTTTAAGACAGCTAACAGCTCATTTGCCAAGTATTCAGTGTGTAGTAGTATGCATTGTTCATTTTTGATGATTTTATATGATGAAAATTCATGTAACTTATAATAGTTGATTTGTAGACATTTCATTCGTTCATTTCAAATAGTTCCAGTTCACTTCTTAATAACAATGTACAGCAAACACACAAAATACCACAGTTTTATTCAACAACTTAATTTTTATTTCCATTACTTTGAAATACATTTATTTTGAACAATGTATATGCTGTGATTTTTGTTTCATTAAATGTCATGAACAATTCAGTTCTCCCCCAATGTTGTCTAGTTGTGTTTATTTGAATATAATGCAACACAGATAATAATAATAAAAATAATAATGAACAAACAGATGGGAAAAGATCCGAATGATACTGAGCACTTAAATTCTCTACCATCCTGAGCTACTGGTAGAGTCCGGGCAAGATATGAAAGAAAGAAAAAAACAAAAACGACAAGAAATCGTCTACGCCACTGCTTGTTCATGGCAGACTCGCGGTGATTCGGTCATGCTCACATGAGGATTGACGATAAAAAAATACATATAAATACTAATTGTCATAATAGTATGAATAGTAGATCATTTAGATGTAATATCTAAATTTCCCATCGCATGGTTTGCTATTCATATTTTCCTGTTCCATTTTGAGGTCAGCGATTGGGCGTACACTGGATTAATTGACTGCAGTTCTCAGATGTAACAGCGGGGGCAGTGTTAGACCTCCAGTGCTTCGGGACTTCACAAACTGAGGAGCGTTCAGGTTCACGACTTTAAGATGCAAATGTAGCATGCTTTACGCCAGGCCGCCTTATTAATTCAAGCACATTGATGAAGCTGTTGAACATGGTGGGTAGTTATGGTGCCAACGCACGGCTCTGATACACCCCCCATCTTTCAGCGTTCACGTCAAACGTATTCCAATTGCACTGCGGGACTGGATCATAAAAAAGTCTCAAGAGCCATTCAAGTGTTGTGAAGAGTTTCAGTAGGACTTTTTACGTGGGCGAGGCGACAGCTCTGCAGAACCGGTGCGAGGTGTCGGGATTCGTGTACGAAAACGGGTGTCAGATTGAGCCTCTTGAGCATATGTGGGTGTGTGTTTGTGTCAAAGGCTCTGAATGAGAACTGTGAAGGATACTGAATGGGAGGAAGTCTGCTCATCTACAAAGGCCGGTGATTATATCGAGTAAGGGGGAGGGAAGGAGATAAAGGAGAACAGGGGTGAAAGAAAGAATGCAAGAGAGAGAGAGAGAGTGAGGCAGAGACGAGGCCAGAGAGGCTGAGGGTGAAATGTTGCGCCCCCTGGAGGTCCTCAGCAGCTGCAAGTCTCTGCTGATGGCTTGGCTCTATCGTTCCGGTCTAGTTTAATTGGCTCAGGGAACTCATTGTATAACTCCACTTCGGTTTCCTACAAAATAAAAAAAATGGGTACAGATAAGTCCAAAGTATACTTTAGTTTTGACGTAAACACTAAGCATATACATACAGCCAAATCCACAGCCTTTTAAAGTATACGCCATTTGACAGAAACATAGGCACTTGACATTGGTTCATCCTTGTCTCTGATTCCGTTTCTCAGAATAAACTGAATTTTGAGATATAAACTCATAATTGTGAGATAAACTCAGAATTCAGAGGAAAAAGAATTGCATGATAGAAACTCAGAATTCTCGCAATTACGTGAAATTATTTTTATTCCATGGCGGGGAAAAAAACGATTGCGAACAACGCAGAATTTCAAGATGTAAACTCGCAATTGCGAGAAAAAAAGCGCACCTTGTGTTAATAAAAGTTTCATTTCTTCATTTAATACAAGCGAGTTTGTCTTTATTGTTGCCGTTTTCATTGAAAATAAATACATAAATAGAACAATGAACCACAAACTAATAATTTGTTTTAAAAGAGGGAAAATACCTTATTTATTTGGGTTAGCTACAACGGAAGTAGACTATATCCGTCTTATTCATTTTGTTAATAAAAGTTAGATGTTTAATATAGGCCTATGCAAATTTACCACTGTACTATTTTATGGCTGATGTGTTTTAATCAATAGGCTAATAATGAACCACAAACTACGATCGTTTAAAAAAAGGGGGGAAATCCAAAGACTGTTTATTTATTTGTGTTACAAACACATTTTCCTTATTCATATTGTTAATAAAAGTTCAAAGTTTAATATAAGTAAATTTGTCATCGTACTGTTTTATTGTATAGCCTTTTGTATTATTATTAATAATAATAATAATGAGCCACAAACTAAGCATTCGTTTGAAGTAAGGGGAAAATCCAAAAACCTTTTATTTATTTGTTACAACGCGGGTATGTCTTATTCGTTCTGTTAATAATAGTTTTATGTTTAATATAAGCTACTTTGTCATTGTAGTAGGCTATTGCTATGTGTGGGATTTTATTTTTTTCATTAAGAGTAATACTGAATCAACCTTAAGCATTAATTTTGTTCAAGAATATGAAAGATCTAACGTTAAATATCAAAATAAGCGCTGTAGAAGTGAGAATGTTATTATTATTGGTTGCTGCTGAGGTAATAGACGCTCTCGGTCTTTCTCGGTTGTATTTTCGCAGTGGCTGTAGAAATGGTCGCTAATTCTTGATTTGGGTCCGGCACAGACATGTTACAGGTAATAATATGATCAAAAAGTCGTGGCAACAAACGACTTCCTAAGTCAGTTTAAGTTGAAACGACTTTCACAATCAATTTGATTAAACTTAATTCATGTTTTATTGTTGCTTATTGTCACTGTAGGCTTAGGCTATTTTTTTTCTATGCATTTTAATGAATATACAAATTAATAAAATTAGTTTTATTTATTTTTTGTTACTAAATTTTAATACCGCACCCCCAGCCCCCCCGTTTTTTTCTTGGGCTACACGCCAGGGGGTGCTGCAGCACCCCTACTTCCCGCGGTAATGAAAACAGGCTTCTATTTATCACTGTTAAAAATCGTACTTGTTGTACCGGTTTAAACTAGTGCTTGTATCTCTTAACTCGTTACACAACGTTTTGATGTTACCATCTACAGTAGTTTGTTGTTGTTCTGTTTCACGGATTTCTTTTCGACAAAGAAACAACGGGCTTTAGCGGTGTTGGCACGTTGCGTACAATCTAATTAGTGCAAAAAAACCAAGGCGCATATGTGTGCCGAGCGTACATCTTATGCGCAATTAGAAAACTCTTAAATACGTGCATACTATGCGAATGATGAAATTTGCATCAAGTGCACTACTCGTAAGCATACTTTGGGCTTCATCACTTTTATCACCTAACGCAACACGTATTTCAACAAACATACCTGTTTGAGTGCATTGCGCGCGATGGTCTGGAAAGCCTGCTCTACGTTGATGGCCTCCTTTGCACTGGTCTCAAAATACGGGATGTTGTTCTTACTTTGACACCAAGCCTGTGCCCGCTTGGTTGTTACCTGAGGGTGAAAATGTATCACAGAGACTGTGATTAAGGTCATAGGTGCATGATTATATTCAACATGAGAAAATGTGTGTTTGCAAAAGTCTCCACCTTGACACTAGGCAATATGGCTCAGGCAAATTCTTTCCGGCAATTTATCTTTCCGGGAACGAGAAGTTGTAACATTACCAGTAATGTGGTCTGTGTGAACGCAGAACGAGATTACTGGTATGAACATATACAAGTTCAGAACTCGCTGAAATAAGACGTCTACTCTGGGCCAATCACAACATTCTGACGCAGATGACGCAGTTACTCCACACACACTGTGTAGTTTGGTTCGAAGTTACCTAATAAGATGTTTCTGGGCCAAAAGCAGCTGCATAAATGTGAATGTTTAAACATCAACAAAAACACTGACCACGTATACCCCTCCATGTTTACAAACACAACACCGAGATACAGCCGTTAAGAGGTCATTTCTGGTTAATGATGTCACAGAATTTACCGGTATTTTGAAACTGATGTGTGAATGGTGCGTTACCGGTAAAAAGATGGAACGTCGTTGTCTGTGTGAACGGTGCATTTTTGTATTTACCGGTAAAATCGTTCCGGTAATTTTATGGCAATTTACTGGTATTACTGTGTGATGGGACTTATGACTTAAAAACACCTTTTACATGATGAGCATGTTTTAATTGATTTTATTTTCAAAATTGTCAGGGTAATACAATGGTTTCGATATGTGACCCTGGACCACAAAACCAATCTTAAAAGGCACAACATGTAAGATTTTTTTTATTAAAATATCCAAAAACCACTAGAACAGTGTTATATGGGGAAGTTGTGGCCTAATGGTTAGAGAGTCGGACTCGTAACCCAAAAGGTTGTGGGTTCGAGTCTCATACCGGCAGGGATTGTAGGTGGGGGGAGTGAATGTACAGCGCTCTCTCCCACCTTCAATACCACAACTGAGGTGCCCTTGAGGCACCGAACCCCCAACTGGGGGAGTGAATGTACAGCAAAAATGGCTGCCCACTGCTCCGGGTGTGTGTTCACGGTGTGTGTGTGTGTTCACTGCTGTGTGTGTGCACTTTGGATGGGTTAAATGCAGAGCACTAATTCCAAGTATGGGTCACCACACTTGGCCACATGTCACTTCACTTTCACTATATTTTGCTGACTTGTGTACTTACAGTATCCCAAATGTTTCGAAGAATGTTTAAATCCAGACAAATAAGCTATTTTAAATAGTGACACGGAACGTGTCTATAGTGTCATTGTGTCGCCTGCCAATGACGTAATAACTTTGACGTCATTGTTCTTTAGAAAACATGGAAACACCAAAGACGCTTTAATATGTTATGTGTTTTATTAGACGGGTGATGACCGCACAGTGTAGCATTATAACAGAACTTTCAAATGTATCTAGTATGATAAAACAGCGCTGCTATACCTCACATACGCACGACCGGAAAGAGCGGAAGCAGTCGACTGTGGCATAATAAAAGCTCCGCTGCTTTCGAGCCGTACATGTGTCGCGCTCGTTCAGCAGTCTCGTTTCGCTTCGACAGCTTTCAGCCTCACCCTGCTTCATTCTACTACGTTAATAAATCATTAGCTCATCCATGAACATGATTTCTGCCCGCGTCCCGTCGGATTGCATCGGCTGGATGAAGACGACAACTCCCATGATTCCACACTCAGTCACGGCGTATCATTAGGATATTAAGTAAAGATCATGTTCCATGAAGATATTTTGTAAATTTCTTACCGTAAATATATCAAAACGTAATTTTTGATTAGTAATATGCATTGCTAAGAACTTCATT
>NW_015505460.1:677520-687935 GCF_001515645.1 Sinocyclocheilus grahami
TTTCATAGACAATTGGACAAGTTTTTGGAGCAGACCTGACCTGTTGAAAAGAGATGGTCTTCATCCATCTCTGTATGATTCACAATCATACAGACTTAATATTGTCACATGTAATTGATGTTGTTGGCATTAAAATACTGAAGCAGAGAGATGACTTATCAGAACATTTATTGTCATGTATACTCCATTTGGCCAAGGATACAAAATCACCTCCTTGTTACAAATATGGTAGAACTTCACTTCTACCACTAAAAGTCATTTTGTTAATAAACTTCCTGATTTGTCTCAACTTCTCTGAATATCTTGATAGGAGAGGAAGAATTATATAATCTTGTTAAATAATCTAAATCAACAGCATGTATGTTAGACCCTATACCGACTAAGCTACTAAAAAGGTGCTTCCAGAAATCCATTTCTTAATGATCTTAGAGAATTAGTTAAAGGCACAATATGTAAGATTTGTTTATTAAAATATCCAAAAACCACTAGAACAGTGTTATATATTTTGCTGACTTGTGTACTTACATTATCCCAAATGTTTCGAAGAATGTTTAAATCCAGACAAATAAGCTATTTTAAATAGTGACACGGAACGTGTCTATAGTGTCATTGTGTCGCCTGCCAATGACGTAATAACTTTGACGTCATTGTTCTTTAGAAAACATGGAAACACCAAAGACGCTTTAATATGTTATGTGTTTTATTAGACGGGTGATGACCGCACAGTGTAGCATTATAACAGAACTTTCAAATGTATCTAGTATGATAAAACAGCGCTGCTATACCTCACATACGCACGACCGGAAAGAGCGGAAGCAGTCGACTGTGGCATAATAAAAGCTCCGCTGCTTTCGAGCCGTACATGTGTCGCGCTCGTTCAGCAGTCTCGTTTCGCTTCGACAGCTTTCAGCCTCACCCTGCTTCATTCTACTACGTTAATAAATCATTAGCTCATCCATGAACATGATTTCTGCCCGCGTCCCGTCGGATTGCATCGGCTGGATGAAGACGACAACTCCCATGATTCCACACTCAGTCACGGCGTATCATTAGGATATTAAGTAAAGATCATGTTCCATGAAGATATTTTGTAAATTTCTTACCGTAAATATATCAAAACGTAATTTTTGATTAGTAATATGCATTGCTAAGAACTTCATTTGGACAACTTTAAACGCTATTTTCTCAATATTTTGATTTTTTTGCACCCTCAGATTCTACATTTTCGAATAGTTTCTCGGCCAAATATTGTCCTATCCTAACAAACCATACATCAATGGAAAGCTTATTTATTCAGCTTTCAGATGATGTATAAACCTCAATTTCAAAAAATTGACCCTTATGACTGGTTTTGTGGTCCAGGGTCACAGATAATGAAGAAAAATCCTCATTAAAAGAAAACATTAAGTAGCTCGTCATAATCTTTTATTTTTATTTACATTACAGAAAAATTACAAAATGGCTTTAATTCTTAAAAAAATATTTTGAAAACATTTATCAAATTAAAGTCATGCGGTGCGACCAACATGCTAAAATAACAGTATAAAACGTCAATCTCAATGTACCCTTATGACAGAAATCATTGCACCCACCTGCCTATTCTCCAGATCGATTTTGTTGCCCAGCACCACAAAGGGGAAGTTCTCTGGGTCACGCGGGCTGGCCTGGATGAGAAACTCGTCCCTCCAGCTGTCCAGTGTCTTGAAGGTGTTTGGGGCAGTGACGTCGAACACCAGCACACAGCAGTCGGCACCGCGGTAGAAAGCAACACCCAGAGACTGGAACCGCTCTTGACCTGCTGTGTCCCATATCTGAATGAAACAACACAGAACACTCACATAAACCTTCATTCATACATGGACATTCTGTCAGGCTGCATTATAAAACACATTTAAAAACAGACATACAGATTTATACAGTATGCAAGTGACGCTGTTATCATTTTTGTGTTCCTCAGTAGAAATAAAACATCATACATTTTTGAAACCATATTAGGGTGAGTAATGACGACAGAAATAATATTTTTGTTGAATTGCATCCTTTAAAGCCTTCTCTCAGTCTATAAAATGAAAATGTAAAGCTAGTTGAAGTAATGAGATGACACGCATTGGTATGGGAAAAGAAAAATGCTTCAGATGCTTTCATTTTTTTTATTTCACATGCTTTTAGAAAAATAACCGGTCATCTCTACCTGCATTGTGACAAGTCGGTCATCAACCATCACTTCTTTTGTCAGGAAATCTGCTCCTATAGTAGCTTTGTACTGATTACTGAACTTCTTATTCACATACTGGTTCATCAGAGATGTCTTCCCAACCCTGTTGATACAAAACAATATTTATACCCGCAAAACAGGAGAACCAACACATCTATTTGTGACTGTGCAGAACTAGGAGTCATACCAAATGAAACGCTCTACGAACATTAATAATGCAGGCCATAACAAAATTTACATTCCCTTTATGAAACAAACTACTTTCTTGAGAATTTATATCCCACCAACAAACTTTCCCATCTGGAAAGCTCATAAGAGGAAATGAGGAAATGAAAGGCTTTTAGGAGGTAATAGGGTGTAACTGGATGTTTTTACAGCTGTGTATTTATAATGCATGTTCAAACATTTCTATATACAATTTTGAGCTGAATATCTAAATGCACGTGGCATATCTCTGTGGGACACGGTTCATTTAGCACTCAATGGCAACGGATTATAGTCCTGCCTTAAATTAAAAGTGCAATTAGTGCAGTTTGATTTATCCTATGATTGACAAGTTTAATAAAAAAAAAATTGTTATAAAATTAAAAATAAAATCACTCAGTGTCCATAAAAGTGTATGCAATAATAATAATAATTTATTTATATATATATATATATATATATATATATATATATATATATATAATTTTTTTTTTTAAAGCTTTCATGTTAAATTGTATTTCTGATCAAATAAATCCAGCCTTATTGAGTATAGGAGACTTCTCTCAAAACCATTTGAAATATCATACCCTAAATATTTTACATTTATTACAATAAAACTGTGAAAGTACATGTTTCTTTTTTTGTCATATAAACATCCAAAAATGGAGTGAGTCACATGTTTGTTCTGATTCAGCGAGCAATTTGTTAGACAGATTCAAACGGGAGTAAAAATAACCGACTCGTATATTTGTGAATCAGACTACACAGATCATGCTGTATGTTTGTCAGCAACAAAAATCAACGCAACAAAGATGTTTTGTTTGTTTTCTTCTTTATTATTCATATTTTGCTGTACCCTTTAAGCACAAAACTTCTCAACTCAAATTTACAAGCTCTTTTCCCATGGTGCTTTATATTTAGTAGCGTCACTGCTAAATATAGCACTGCAAGATACATTGCATTGAGTTCAAATCTATTTAAACCTTTAATCGATTAACAGAATGCTCTAAAATTTCACACTTAAAGGCATACTTCACCCAAAAATTTAAATTCGATCTTCATTTACTCAGCCACTGACTTCCATTTTATGGAAACAAAAAAAAACTAAAACATGGAAGCCAATGGCTACCGTCAACTGTTTGGTTACCCATATTCTTCAAAATATCTTCTTTTGTGTTCAACAGAAGAAAGAAACTCATACAGGCTTGGAACGACACGAGGGGGGTAAATAATGAACATTTTTGGGTGAACAATCCCTTTAAAAGCTAAATGAAAGTGGCAGTAGCCCCGACTTTATTACAAGGGCATTGGATGTGGAAACTCACCCAGAGTCTCCAAGAATGATCACCTTCAGAAGAACTTTCTTCCTTGATGTCATAGTGTCACAGCTGGGGAGGAGAAAGCACAGAGCATGAAGCCAAGATTTCAACAGCACAACTCCTATGAATAAAAAGGAAGTGAAAGCCAAAACTGGTTGTACTCAAACAGGCCTATTTCAAGGACATGCAGACAGGACAGGAACCGTGGCTTGTAGCATGTAGTAAGCTAACTACTATAGCTAAAAGCACAATCACCCATTTGA
This sequence comes from Sinocyclocheilus grahami, assembly GCF_001515645.1. Classification (NCBI taxonomy): domain Eukaryota; kingdom Metazoa; phylum Chordata; class Actinopteri; order Cypriniformes; family Cyprinidae; genus Sinocyclocheilus; species Sinocyclocheilus grahami. Next base: position 681,522 of record NW_015505460.1, read on the forward strand.
TTGAACTTAACCACCTAAGGGTGCTATAAAAGCCTTTTTTGTTTCAATGACAAAACCCATGATTCTGCTTGCACTCTCAAACAGGTCATGTGCACTCTATCTACCAAAGTCACGAGAAACTAGCTCTTACAGACAACATGTACTGTTGCCCGCCTACTGTTAAACACACAGACTTCCCTTTTTAAGCGAGAACACGAAATGAACACGCCATTCACTAAATGCTTCTCCATTTTTAATCAATACAGCAGGTCCATCGGTTGAGGTACTGCTGTTTATCCAGGCCAGGAAAGTGAGGGTATGGATCAGGATCACTGCTAAACACTTTAGGAAGTTAATCAAAATGGCGTTGCATGGAATTGTACATCCTGTAACAACCACCACCATCAAAAAACTAGCTGGCATTAACGGAGGATCTCAGGTCACATAATATATTGTGCCAATAAACAACATTTGAATGGCAGAGCATGCAGCGATCATAAATTAGGATGACTACAACTTATTTAATTAAGTCATAATTTTTCCATATTAACCATATTAAAATTCAATATTATTTTGTCTTAATAAATAAAATAAAAAGTAGTAAATACTAAAACTAATCCTTTTAAATGCTACAAGTGAATTTAGGCATCATGATATTGTAATGTACAGTATAAAAAATGGAAATATACATCAGATTGGCTGAAGATTACATTTAACAGGCAATACTAATTATTCATTTTTTTTTAAATGATTAAATTACTGTTTTAAAAACAACTAAGTGTTTGATAATGGCAAAGGAGATAGATAGATAGATAGATAGATAGATAGATAGATAGATAGATAGATAGATAGATAGATAGATAGATAGATTAAAACCATGTAACCAATAAAACCAATAATTTAAACCATGGCATAGTTTGATAAGGTTTGATGTTTCTTTCAGCAATTATCTCAAAAATGTGAATCGTATCACCTTCAAAGACATATACAATAAAACACCTATAATAAAGATGGTATAGCGATACTAAACTTCTAATGATAAAAGTTCATTTGACTTTCTTGATCTAAATCAGTCTCCAGATTAATACAAGAGCAAACAATAGTTTCAAACTGGCAACAGAATCCGGATGCAAACATTTAGATGGAAAAAATATCTCTGCTTATGAGTAAACCGCAAGATATTACATCCAGACAATGTAAACCCACCTTTCCTGCTGCTATATTGAGAGTCATATCGGGGGGAGTGCTGTTTCAATGTTAAAAAATTAAAATAAAATCAGCTTTAACATTAAACAAACACTTTGTAAAACCACTGACATGGCATATGATCATAGGTTCAAGTGCTGAAACTTAGACCTATTAGTACCTTTTAACTGCTCATCTTCATATTATGTAACAACTGGGCTAAAACCAGGCAGATAAAATCAAATGTGGAGTGGATTATGTAATTAGTCTTTCATTTAGTAGTGAAAACAGCATCCAACGGCAAGGTTGGGCTATTAGGTTACATTTTGAAACTCAGAACAGTAGGACAGTTTTTAGCATGTCTGTGGAAATCAAGGCTTTCCATGTCATGTCAGTTTCGTTAGCTGAACAGTCGGTATGTTGCTAAATAACTGCACAATCCTCTGAACGCACTGTACTTTTTTTCTCACAGCCTAGTTTTCATTACTGTCAAAAATTAAATATAGCGCTACCGTGACTACCGCGTGAAGGTCTATGGTGCATGTTCAAAAAACTGATTTTGTTAGCTTTCATCAAGATAAGGCATCAGTTTTTCCACTTTAAATGCAGAGAAGTTGAGAGAAATAACTGTTTTTCGACATATCCCGCTCAAACCTTGCAAAACGCTTTTCTTGCTTCTTTCTACACCAAAATTAGCATGAATATCAAAATCCAACAGGCATTTCTTATTACCATGCAGATCCTACATGAAAGCTTAGCTTATGTTCACTGACAAATATATTTAGGCTACAAATAAGTAAGGCATCATGAAATGACCCTCAGGAATGCTTGATTTGCTTTAAAAATGGCTTACATTGAATTCCAATTACTAAAGAAAATATCTGAACAATAAATATAGTGTTCAACTTCAAGCAGCAGTAAATACTAAAAAGCTGCTGTAAGAAAAGCCCTCATCATGGTTCAGAAGGATTCACAAGTGGCCAGAAGAGCTCCTCCACACAAACACCATAACTCAAAGTCACCTACCGGGAACACTTGCTGTCTCTTAAAAGACATTGTAGTATATCACATTATTTCTGTAATACTACACAGCTATTACGAAAAAATGTAACTGCCAATAAACTAAAGAAATACATGGAAAGAAATGAACACCCCTGAAAATAACCAGGATATTGAAAAATCGCTGATGTCTTTCCTCTGATCGTCTTAGGGTTGAAACACAGCAGTGTTGAAATGAAGTAATCTCACGTGTACCCTGGCCAGCCCATATGACACATAAAATCACTATAAAGTCTTTAAGCCTCTTTATGGTTCATCTTCATGACAGTTCGGCTCTGTCTCAAAACCTAACAAGCTGCCTGCATACCTAGGCTGCATATTTGACTTGGACGCCCAAAATTAATTCTAGCTCACATAATGTTGCATTGCCTACTGTTTTTAAAAACATTATGTGACACAGAATGTATTAAGCAACACAAAATGTTAAATAATAGGATGCTTCATCATCACCACAACTTTATCACACAGACCTTAGTCTGGATAGCGCCATATTTAATTTTTGACAGGAGTGAAAACGAGGCTGTGAAGATAGAAGTACAGTGCGTTCAATGGAGTGTAGTACTACTGAGTGAACTACAACATACCAACTGCTGAGTTGACGAAATGTCTCTATGAAAAAACTTCCAGTGGACAAAAAGTCCTGTTTTAAAAATTGTGATTTATGAAAATGACATGATCTTGGACCTTTATACAGTGCATGGCATTTGAAAACTGCAAGTCTATTCCTCACAGCCTAGCTTTCATCTGTGTTATTTTCAACATGCTGCTGAACCTGATTAATTCAGTTTAATTTGTCTAATTCAGCAAGTAGAAATTTAAACAGATGTAACCCGATTTTTTTGTAAACCAAGCAGCCTTCTGTTTGTCAACCCGTTGTGAAATCTGAGTGGGAAAATCTTTCGACCTCACATGAGATTCCTGGATTTCTACTGAAAATTGTAAAGTTGGTACAGTAAATGTGGCTGCAGCTTTATCTTGTAATATAAATACATTCTCAGATATACTACTGCACAGCGATAATGTCAGCACGACCCTGATGTTCCTACTAGAGCCTGACCGATATATCGTTTTGCCGATATTATCGGCCGATATGAGCCTGTTGCCGATATATCGGTATCGGCGAATATGCCACCGATATGAACCTTTTTTTTTACAGAACATATAACGCAGATCAAATGCTTGAAATGGTGTAATTACTTAGTTTGTCCAGCAGAGCGCGCTCTATTGTTTGCTACTGGCGACCTGGATGAAATGCTTTTGAAGCTTAAGTCTATGGAAAACCACTGAAACTTTGAACGGCCATATCTCCGTAACAAATTCGGGGGATCCCTTCAGCTCGAGGAACCCTCTCGAACGCGAATCCTAGAGGCCTGCTTTCGAATGAGACCACCTCCGCGTTGATAGTCCCCGGGGTTTGGGAGTTACAGGTGGTTAAATTCACGATCCGGCACCGATCCCGGGGGGCTACCAACGTGCGGAGGGTGGCGTTCGAGAGGGCTCCTCGAGCTGTAGGGATCCCCCGAATTTGGTGGAGATCCGCCAGCGCGTTCGCGAGATAGTGACACCAGTCAACACTTTCACTTCAGTAAGGACTTGTTCAGGCAGCAGCATTCACCCGTTGTCTTATTCGACCGTAAGTGCCCTGCGAAGTGGACTTCACATGAAATTCCGCCATGATTCCAGTTCCAAGGGAACGTACACGTTACATTCAAAGGGCATTAAAGTGCGCGAGACGTGAATTTATATTGTATTTATTTACAGAGGTATATTATATCACACTTCACACTTCTCTAGTAAGTTTCGTCTGTGTGTGAAGACAGTAGCGCAAATCCGTGAATGAATGTTTCGAAGTGAAATTAACTTTAACGGAATAAAGTCGAATCGATTTGAATTGAATAAAAGTTGGATAAACTTCAACTTTACTGTTCAGCGCACTGATGTCAGACTCATTTTGGATAATAAAGTTTGTTAAATTGTTAATAAATGCCCTGCCTCCATTACGTATCTCTGTCACGTCATTATAAGTGTTTGATCACCACATTTGAGTGATCATTGCAAAAAATGTGTTTATATATATTCTGTTTATGTATATATTGTATCCTATATATAGTGGAGTCAAATGTGTGGACACACGAATGGGAATGTGTCCAAACTTTTGACTGGTACTGTACTATACACAAAGAATATCGGCCGATATATCAATATATGCCTTTTTTTACTCCCTAATATCGGTATCGGCCCCAAAAAACCTTATCGGTCGGGCTCTAGTTCCTACGACATAGTAACAGCAACTGCAAAAATAATTCAAAGTACAAACTAACCACAAAAAAAAGGCAAAACTTTCACGCTAGAGCATTTACAGTGCAGTGTGGTTACATTTACCATAGCTTGGCTAATTTTCGCTGATGAAATCCAGTCATTTTAATAAGAATACATGTAATTGGGAAGTTTCCTATGCAGATTTTGTATGGTTCACAAGGTCATGCAAATTTGCCATAACGACCAACAAAAGCTCCTTGTTTTGACTTCTGTGTAAAACCATAATGTGCATAATGTGTGCAGATGACATACTATGTACTGCATATATTGTATAGTACGAGTAGTATACTATTCTGAACTGTTTAGATAGGCAGCTCGCTAGATTTTGAGAGACAGCCTACGACTGCCAACAGTTTAACGACTCCATATTTAATCTGGAACCCATGACACTCGGTAAAGTCGGATCACATGGTAGAACACTTTCCTTTAGCATGCATGAGAAAAGCAGAATGCCATCCATTTCAACAGCACACCGCAACAAATAATCAAGTGCGTACTCATCATGCGCGTCTTATATTGACGCTGCTTTTGAACTATAAAGGCGTTATAGAGTAATGGAGGCTTTAGCCTTATAGTAAATGGCTGTTTATTTAAAACGGCTTGTTTCGCAATACTCCTCACCTGTTTCAGTGTGCTGTAAACATACAAGCAGAAAGTGACTGTATTTGATGCGGCTGCTGGTTGTGCATTTATATAAAAGCAAGACAGCGCTGTAAAATCCATATCTGATCGATTGTTATTGAGTTAGGGGCATTGAATAAAAATGTCATCTTATGTATATTAGCTCGAGACAACGATCTGAGGAAAAAGTGGTACGTTTTAAATGAAATGCAAATGTAAAACGACACAATCCAGCGCGACTGTCAGGGTAACTAGACGCACCTGATTATTCAGAGCCTGAATAGAGATAGATCAACATCACAGCGTGTAAATGACTGATTTTAACCAGGAAGGAAGCTTATACACAGATAAACGACTATTAAATCGTCTCAATGTCCTTTAACAGCATAACAAATGAGCTCGTTTGCTAACGTCAGTTAGCTTTCATGTCAATTACAACATCTCTCTTAACAAATCCACGACCAGTCTCTGGATTGAACATGTACAAGCATACATATTGATTTTACAACTCACCTGAAGCTGGAGATCTAGTAAATATGAGTCTGTATTAGTGCTGTGGTGTAGCCTGTGAGCTAAATTGCTACCGTGCCCTTACACAAGCCTGATGTTTATGAAGAAAACAAACAATAACTTCAGCCCCTGTCGCCAGCGGAACACTGGGTCGCTTAGGCTAGTGTATGAGTTAACTAATCCGGAATCGGGGATACCGATACGGGTGCTGCAATCGTTATTGCCCCCCTCCCCCCTGTTAAATGACGGGTCTTTTTCTCTCTCTTTCTGTTTCGGGATCTGCTTTAACTTCCTCCAAAACAACCCTAGTCCTCGCGTACAATATGGACAGGCGAGAGTTCACAGCCTCCCTTCTGGTAATGCTCATTTTATGTCTATTATACGTGCTAAAAGCAAAAGCGTGGGCATCCTTCCTCATGAGATTAACTATGTATATGAAATAAATACAGTAAAATGTAATATAGTAACAGTGTTGTCATGCTAATGTGTCAGTGTACACTCTATCTGAGGTTTTTTTGTTTCAGTCATCTCAGACTAGTCCTTTTTAAAGCAATTTTGATCATGATTATGATGACGGAGATGACTGATATTAAAGTAATGACGAAAATAAAAGTCTTCATAAAAGTCTGCTGTGATCAGCAAATAAACAATACCCACATCTAGTTTGTTGTTGTTGTTGTTGTTGTTATTAGTAGTAGTAGTAGTGTTGTTGTTAGTGTTAGTAGTAGTAGTAGTAGTAGT
>NW_015505460.1:688176-717810 GCF_001515645.1 Sinocyclocheilus grahami
CAGTTTCGTTTCCTTGGGGGGCAAGGTTTTTTTTTTTTTTTTACTTTTATTATTTTTAGAGAAAAATACTCTTCTTTCCCTTTGTTTCATCCTAATTATGAATTTGTTGGACTATATCACTTCATAATAATAATGATAATACAGTCAGTAATGCTTTATGTAATTGACAGCTTCAACTTGATCTGGACCACAACAGGACCAACTTAACTTCAAACTTTTTTTTTGTAGAGTAATAATAATTCAATCATATAGCATTGTATTGGAAAAAGGGTTTTGTTTGCAGATCCATATGTACAGTATTGCATATTGTTAGTCAGAAATGCTCTAAAAACACAGTGGGTGAAAAATGGGGCAATCATTATGAATAATGAATTAGATAAAAAGTGGTATTCTGTATCTCCGCTTCATGTTTTTTAGTAGCCATATTAAGCAGGACAGAAAAGCTTACTCTTCTTCTCCTTAAAGCTCTTTAAAGAGTCATTTGTGGTAAATTGTGGCATTACTATGTGGTAAAAATGATATATGAGACTACAGTGACTAATTGCATTGCACCAGAATTAAAGCATCTTATTATACTGTACTGATATATAATGATGTATTAAAATAGTATCATTGCTCTTCGTCCCTTAGGCAGGCGGTTGTGCGGGAATGTGTGTAGATCTCACTCTCTTCCCTCTGGACACCATAAAGACAAGGTTGCAGAGCCAGCAGGGCTTCTACAAGGCGGGAGGTTTCAGAGGGGTCTATGCAGGGGTCCCGTCAGCTGCTATAGGCTCCTTTCCCAATGGTAAGTTAAGTTTAAATATCTTATTATAAACATGAAAAATGGCTGCATGTTTGAAAGTTTACTTTAAACTCTTTGGAAGATTATTATAACTGCATGCTGCATAGACTTCTGATTATGAGAAATAGCAATAATTTAAACCGGAATTGCTGGAATCACTAGCTCTCAGAATTTGCCTACAAATAAATACACACATTTTAGAAAGTGCATGCTATTTGAATAGTTTGCCACTTTGCGTCAAATAAAGTGTTTCTTCTGGGTTCCAGCTGCTGCATTCTTCGTCACCTATGAAAGCACCAAGTCGTTATTCACAGGCTACAGTGCTACAAACTTGGCCCCCATCACTCACATGCTGGCTGCTTCACTTGGAGAAATTGTAGGTTTCCTGTTATTCTTCTTTCTTTCCTGTCGTTTTGTCCTTTGTATTTATCATCATTTATTTAACCATTGCAGCCCAAATGAACAGTATGTCTGTTTCACAGACAAATATTCAGAAAGCTTAGAATGTGGTTTTTGTTGGCTGTTTTTTGCTCTGGGTTAGGAGCCGGGCCACAGATGACCCTGTTTTTTCCCACCAGCTGGCCAAATAGGATCTTATTGTTGTCTAGTGACATAGCTGTTTTTATAGAGAGGAGTCTTGCAATTTTGTCAAGGGAGGATTTGGAGCTGTAAAGAGCACCTTCATTTCCTCTGCTAGTGAAACACTGTGCTCAAAGCAATGCAGTTCATCTCATGTCACAAAAATGATCCAACACAGAAGCAAAAGTTTGCTCTTTTATCTTTCCTTAATAGACACTCCACTTTAAAATGTACTGCAATTTAATACATGCACTACGATTCAAAAGTTTGGAAGCACTTTGACTTTTTTTTTTTGAATGAAGGTATTCCTCAAGGATAGATTTAATTAATAAAAAATTGCAGTACATTTATTTGTTGTGTCTCAGGGCCGCCCACTTATCTAGATCCAGTTTGCTTTATTCCTTCAGGACAGTAGTGTATGAAATAGCCTTCATCCCTCAAAAGAACATTAGACTTTCATAAGAGGGTTGGTTATTTATTTATTTAAAGTCCCCATGAAATCAAAATTAAAGTTTTTTGGGTGTTAGTATCAATATGTTAGTCTTAAAGTTATCTATAAGGCAGTGTGCTCCAAAACAGTGACAGAATTCGCATTTAGAAGATATAAGCTTTTAGTTCGTCACTTCCGCCAAACCGATTTTTTTGACGTCACATCGTACTTCATCTTCTCATCAAATCTTCTGACCAATCAGCTCTCTGGAAGCCGAAGCGCCCGCCCCCTGCACTATAAATAGATGCCTTCCCTGACCCTGCATGAGTTTGCATCTGCATCTGTTGGCTGGGAGTCCTTCGATTTGTCCCGATGGAATGTGAGGGTTTGATGCGTGTCTCCATCCTGTAGGTGGGTCTGTTGTGAGACATAGATCCTACATGGGTTAGCCTAAATAAACTCAATAAGCAGACAGATGCGACTACAGTCCAGCGCAGACCAGTATTGAAGTGCATAGGAAATAAGCAACAGTCATATTTAAAGCAGTTTAAGTTAATATTGAGTACTGATTGATGTTCACTTGGATTTTTTTCCCCATCGAGGGGAAATAACTTAATACTCTGTCATTTATAATCGTATGGTAAAATGTATATTTTTAATTGTGTAACGTTACGTTCAAAATAACTACAAAATGTCATGCCTTTGAAAAATAAAGAGAACAACAGAATGCGCTGCTTTAGCGCGTCTCTGTCTCCTTGAGCATCTTTCTGGCGCATGCCACAAACATGAACCACAGGGAATACTTGTCTTTTAAAAGGCTTCATATAAGCGTTAAATGCATCATATAATTCACTTTGGAATAAATCACAGTAGGCCTATGTATCATGATAAAAAACGCGACTTTACAGTCTTGAAATACTTTAGGCTATAGCAAATTATTTCTCGGACCCCCTATCACTTTAAGAACCGCTGGTCTACACAGAAGAAATACCTGTCTAGACTCTGCCCCGGTACGAGTTGTGTCGAGCTATTCATTAGTCTGTTTGATGAGAAAAATATGAAATTGATCAAATGGGTTATTAATCCGTACAGCTGCAGCAGTGGAGGACTATTATTCTGCTGCGTGATACTGCAGAAGAACTGATGACGGCACGGTTTGATCTTCGGCTGACCAATCAGCAGAAAGGGGCGTTTAATTCCCGCCCACATGTAGAAATCGAATATTCAAGCTGTTTATTCATTTTTCCACCCATGAACGAAAAAACTAAAATTTAAGCTGAATTCTCGTTTTTCATTTTTTTGGAAAAAAACGAAAAAGGAGCCGTTTTCTCATTTTTCTACTTTCAATATTAAATAAAAAAATAAATGACTGAATGATACACGGATTCCTCAGCATGATTATGATCACTATTATGTTTTACTAAAGGCCCGTTCACACCAAGCACAATAACTTTAAAGATAACGATAAAGATATAATTCTAAAAATCGTTCTCAATGTTAAAGAATAGCAGAGTTCACACCACAATTATAACGATAACGATACAGAGGAACGATATCGTTGTGATCACTTTCAAAACGATTTTTTTCCAGTTGATGAACGATAAAACACTGACAGCCAATCAAAATCCATCCTGCTGTAACAAGCTCAATAATTTAAAGCGGCAGACGAGCGTGCGCTTAGAATAAATAGACGATATCGTTCGTTGGTGTGGACGCAAATATCGTTATCTTTATAGTTATCTTTATAGTTATCGTTCTTGGTGTGAACGGGGCTTAAGAATTTCATATTGATTCTAGGGGGTAATCTGTTAGACTGTGACTGTCAAATGCGGCTTTACCGAGCTCAACGGCTCTGACCCGTGCAGATATAAACAAAACGCTATTGGCTAATTTAAAAAGGGGGGCGGGGCTGCTCGATATGTCCCGCCCTGTCTTCCTGTTTCAGTTGAAATTACGTCACCACATAGAATAACGCTGCGTGTTTCAAGGCACTTCAAGGGACCTTTAAAAAAAAGAAAGAAAAGTGTACAGTGAATGTCATGATTTTTAAAAAAGAAATAAATACCAAAATATATATTGTGTGTTTGATTGGTCCAGACGCTACAACTTTTATTCAGCAAATATGCATTAAATCGATGGCGTTCTATTGAACATTCTATTCATCCTGAAAAAAAATCATTGTTCACACAAAAATATGAAGCAGCAGAACTGTTTTCAACATTAATAAGAAATGTTTCTTGAGCACCAAATCAGCATATTAGAATTATTTGTAAAAGATCATGTCACACTGAAAACTGAAAATTCAGCTTAGCCCATTTCAGTTTTTACTGTATTTTTGATCCAAAGTTGTTAGTTTACATACTTATGTTCATAAAATAAAAGTTGTGAGCAAAAACAGCAGTTTCTTTCAAAAACTTGAAATAGTCGGAATGATACGAAATGTGCTTTTATGGAGTTTTTTTTTTGTCAGAGAATTTACAAGCTTTAAAAAAATGTAAATGTCTTTTGGAATCAGTTTGGAATGTGCACTTATTAGATTTAATTCCTCTCAGCTCTGTTTAACATACTTTATCATATTTAAATCTATTCAGCAGAATTTAGCAGCAGATTTTCCTCAACCTCATTAGAGGAGAAATTCCACACAAGGGCCTATTACATCACCATTCCATTCATCTCCATATGCAGCTGTAGTTTCCAATTTCAAGTGACAGTATATAAAAATAAATGTTGTAATTGGGTCGATCATTTCAGTTTATTACCAATTAAAATAACTGACTGTTATTCCATCTACTTCTTAATAGTGAAGAAGACACTCTGGGTGAAAAGTGGCTTTTTGCTTGGCCAATTATAGAGCTACTATCATTACGTGCTAATCACAGCCATTAAACAATAAGTCAAGTGAAAAAAGCAGCTTTCACCAATACCCAAGATACAGTCAAACCAAAAATTATTCAGACACCAGGAAATTTTTGTAATAATAATTTTTAATATTTTTTTTTACTAGTGGGTGCAGGACAATATAGTTCATTTATAGGGAGGATAGCAAAATAAAGTAAACTGTGACATATTATACCCAAAAATCCTTGATACAGTGGACTACCAAGAAAATTGATACAAATTTGGGACCAAAAATTATTCTGACACTTTGACCTGACCATGTTTTGCTTAAGTGTTTTTTCTTTAATTGCTAATGCCACCTTTTTACACCTCAGACTGAACAAAATTAAACATTGCTTGGTTGACCTAAATTGGTATTATCTAATGGTGTACTTAAATTTAACAGCTGACAGCTATTCCACCTAATTCATTACATGCCTTTCTATTATAGTTATCTGACATTATCAAGATTAATTTGTTCTGAAACAGTTTAACTCTGAGTTTTTGCAATATTTTATTACCATTTTCTAAACTATAGTTAATAAACTGTCTGATTACATATTTGGATTGACTGTATGTGAATATGAGGTGAAATTGAAGTCAGGACTGTTGATAACCCTTTGCCTGGTGCAGCAGGATTTGCACACTTCAAAAGGGGGATTTTAACAGCAGAGCCCCAGCTGAATCCCAGTGTGTTGTGGGTACACGTTGCCCCGTTCAAAGCCTGTAATCCTGGAGCTTAACCACGAAAGTCTTCCCCTCAGGCCGTCTGGAGCAGAAGACAAAGTCATCTTACTTACATAACTCCTGCCATTATACAACTTCTCACTAATAGGTTTTCTAATGGGAGATGATTTGACTCGTTAGTTTAAAATTTGGATTTGGAGTTTTCTGGCCCAATTTTGCGTCAGTCAATTTTGTTTCTTGTTTGTGCAATAATCACTTTGAGTATTTCCTATAACTTTGTACGTTTCTTCATTACTTTTCCAGAATCTTTGCTGCTGCTGTACTGTCATAGTTATCTGGTTGACCCTTTAAGGTTAGCACTAGCACACTAATCAAACGCAATGTAGATCCAGGACTTTAAGCTCAGGGATTCAGATGCCTTTGTAGCATAACATATGCCTTGTAACAGCCTCCCATCTGCAACCAGAAAGATTTTAATTGTCTGGAAACTTTATCCTCACTTTATACACCTTCACCAGTCTCCCTTAAGTCCAGCTTGTCTCTTCACACAACTATATGATAGGTTTCTATATGTAAGAAATATGGCTGATGAGTAATCAAAAGTGTTTAGCAGCAGCGTCTTTACAAATAGCAATGCTGTAAGTTTAACAGCTTCAAAAACAGCAATGTTAACTCCTCGCTAATGAAAAATGTAATGTAGCTTTTCAATTGCAATTTTATCAAAAACGTTAATTGCGAGGCAGTGCTGACAACAAGCTTCTCTGCGGGTTTGTTTCCGTCTGTGGTAAAAACATGGGAATTTTTTGTCATTTTTGTGGTTTGTCATATTCGTTGGCCTGCAGTGTTACTTTGGGTTTTGGTTTATTTGCTGTTGTAGGCTATAAGGACCTTTGAAATAATTGAAATCTTTTCATAAAGTGTTAAGGAAGTGTAATGCAGTCAACAGACCTGGAACTACTTCATAGCGGCGCGTTTACTGGAAAATAATTGCACACCTTAGAACATTCGTCAACCAATCAGAATAATGCATTCAACAGCCTTGTGGTGTTATATTGTGTAATAATAGCAATGGTGATTTCTGCCACTTCCTTCTCAGTATCATTGTATGTGTGTATTTGTGCTATATAAAGAATGCACTGGCTGATGGTATCTGTCAGGACCAGAGCAGGCTGTTATCTAGCCATTATGTCAGATTTATCTTCATTCAAATTTATCAACACCCTCTCCGAAAGCTCATTTGTCAAGCTGAAGGAGCACTTTTCGTACATTTCGTAAACCTTGTCTCTCCATATGGCTGTGGGGTGAAAACAGATGTGGCATGACTTAGAAGAGGCCGACTGGCAACCCGCTAAGCTTGGCACAGCAAATAATCCATGTATCGCACATACGATTGCCTGTGATTTATTGTTCAAATCAAGCCTGAGCGTTGTACTGTGGCTCATTTTCAGCCTTTTCACACCCCCTCTTCTTGTTCTCACCTGGCAGGTCTCTGAAATATAAAAAAAAAGGCAATTGAAGTGTTGGGTTAAAAATGTGATTTCTGCACATGCACTGGTATTATTAAAGGACGAGATGGGGGACGTGTCAGGAACATATTGGTCTGTGCAGATAGGTTTTGGGAAGGCAGCGCTCCATAAGGACCCGAGAAGCTGTTGTTGTTGTTTTTTAAAGCACCTGAAGGATGATCTGTGGAAGATTGTTCCAGATGCCTGTTGTAATTCCAACTTCCTGAGACTCTGCTGGGAGGCACGTGTTCCGAGTTCACGGACCGTTCGGAATGTTCCAGCTGTTTCTCTTGATGTCTGGAGACACAGCTGTGTGAGCGACCTTAGCATGTACAAGTGGTTTATTTTATGCTAATAGAAGTGTACTGGGATTCAAAAAGTGTCTTCAGGGTTGTGGGTAAAAAGGCAAGCGTTGAGAAATACTATTAAAATATTATGTTATAAATAATTTAACACATTTGCATTCAAAAGTTGGGGTCTTTGTTTTTTGTTTTTTCCAAAACATTAAAAACTCACCAAAGCTGCATTTATTTGATCAAAATACAGTTAAAAACTGTATATTAACAAAAAATTATATATTCACCATATATATATAGTGATCAGGGCAGGACTTAGGGGGACGAGGGCCCCTGGGCTTGAGGTTATGTTTGGGCTCTATTCCTACACTACAAATGCCCTCAAATAGAACATCATTATGGAGTAACAAAAATACACAAACATATGCTTTGAGGTTCATAAATAGTACAATTAATAGGCAACATGTCTAGGCTATATTCAAAGTTTAAGTGTAATATTAAATATTAATTATAATATAATAAACAGGATGTGTTCTCTCAGTTGAGAGATCAAAACCCTGAAATAACTTAAAAAAAAAGAAAAAAAAAAGCCAGAGATGTTGGCTTATTAGTATTATAAAAGTTATTGTCGTATCCTCTTATTAACAATCAAACGAAATCACTATGAACTAAATTCATAGATGGATTGTGCATAAATGTTAAGTTTAAATAAAGCATTTTAATGTAGAAAATATTAAATGATTGCAAAAATGAAATAACCTACTTTTTTTTAAATATGAAACTACAACCACCAGTAGGTGGCAGCAAGTGACTGTCTTAATGAGTGAGTTGAATCAACCGATTCGTTTAAAAAGCTGATTCATTTAACTTTGCAAACGACTGTACTTATAGCCTGATTGAATCATTTGCTGGTCCGTGTAACGCCGAGGAACAAAACGGTTGTTTGGAGATGCAGCGGTTCTGCTGTTTGTTCCATTTTCTTTCTGACGGAGCAAAACAGAATTTTGTGTCTGAAAGTTACTCTGCAAGATGTTGTTTATTGTACATTTGCGATCGTGCAAATATTCCAAAAAAACAAAACAGGACTGTGATAGGCTAAGTCCTATACTCTCTCTTTCTCTCTCTCTCTCTCTCTCTCTCTCGCTCACACACACACACACACACACGCACGCACGCGCGCGCTTGCGTGCGCACACACAGACACACGATGCGCAAAACTCTGCGTTTGAACAGTCAATAGCAAACACTTATACTAATAACAAAACAGTAGCTGATTCAGAAGCACCAGATTGTCATAGCAAAGTCAGAATGACCTCCTCTCCTAGGTTCACGAAACGGTCGTCCATAAAATGCATTGCTGTTCTGTTGTAAGCGATCTTAAAGATTCCTAAATGCTTCTACTTTCGGAAGGCCAAATAAAGTGCTTTTGCTTTCGCCTAGAAACACACAGCGTCTCCCTGACATGCTGCTTCAACACTAACTGCGGTTACTGAAACCACGCCTTCTTTCTTTGCGTGAACATTTGGGCGGCATTATGCTAATATTTCCACATAGTGAGGTAGATATGTGGGGGCGTGTTAGAACGAGCCGTTTTAGGGGGGCGTGGCAGAGTCTTAACTTTGATAAAGAATATCTCTTTGGTTTTGAGACTTTAGTCTTTGCAACTTCAGGGATCTTATCTATGCACAATCAGCTTGTAACACTCCAAAGAGAAAGGAAAACTTGAAATCGCATCATATGACCCCTTTAAGGCATGATATAACACGTTAAATAGCATGTAGATCTTGCATTTAACTCTGCAGCCTGGCATAACCATGAATAGTTAAGAATGATCATGTGTTATTATCATTTGAACTATAGTTAATTAAAAGATATGACTTTACAATGCATAATATATCATAATTACTTATGCACAGAAACAACTGATTATATGGTGTTAGGTATAATTAGTCAAGGTATTATGCATGTTTTACAGTGATTATTTATTTATTAAACTTCATATAAATGTTCATAAATAATAGTAGTGAAACTAAATATGTTTTACTGTATAAAGTATGGAGGCAAATCAAAACAACTGAATTGTGTTTGCATGTCTTGATCGGTGTGCAGCATTCAGTCGTCCCTCTGCAGGTGTGCGTTGTACAGAACAGCAAGAGGAAAGACAAACAGCTCTGAACTGATTCACCGTCCTAGTGCTAAAATAAGCAGTGTGCCTCGCTTTAATTGCCCCCGCTTCTTCATCGACCTTCATGTCGTGGTGAGTGCTGGCCTCTGGTCGTCGCGTCGACATGGAAATGAGAGTTTAGTCCTCAGGGTTCCCGCGCTTCAGCAGAGGCAGCGACTAATTAACCGCCTCCAAATGACTACCAGATAAAGATAAATGCATCTCACAATAAACAGTATAACCATTAGACCTTAATTTGTAAACTAATTAGTAAAACTGCCTTAAAGTCATTACCTCGATTATCGCGTGACTGGTCACATACAGGTAGGCCTACGTCCATAAACACAGTGCAACTTTTAGACTTCCACTTATTTTAAAACGTCCTCAGCTAGTTTTCCTCTTCACTGCTCTCTGTAAATTACCCAGTAATACACAATGCCGGTAATTGATCTGATATAATCTTTCACCAGTCCTCCATCAACTCCCCTGTGAGATGATATGAAATTGCTGCAGCACGCACTCGCGCACGCCAATTCAATTACTGCAAGAATTACTTGTCATATCCACTTCCCTCTCTATTTACTGCCGTAATTTTGATCCTTTTGAGAATTACACGAAGAGACGCGATGTTTAGTGTTTCATAAATGTTAACCCTAGCAAAAAGAGAATGTAATGAGCTTAGTAAAATGGTCCCTGTCAGTTTGCCTAACAGACCGATGGTTGCAGTTCCCCCATTTGACCACTGGAAGGCACTCTTGCTACACGCGTTTGCCTTAAAATATAAACCTGTCCAACTGAGCTTACGTTTCTCAATGTAAATACAGATTCCCTGAGCTGGTTCTTCTACATTTGTGTCACGCCGGCTGTACCATAGTCTTGCATGCTGTTCTGTAAGCCAAGTGGCCATTCATTCGGTAACTGCAGTGTGCAAGAAGATACTCTGCCGCCTGCCAGAGTCATACAGAGTGCAAACTACCGTAGCTTGTTCACACACACCGTGCCTATAGGCTGTCAGCTGGGCTCTCAGCAGACCCGACCTCTCTCGTAGTAGCACCCCACGCCCGCTCTGTCATTCAGAAGAGATTACATCTAGCACCACAGATCCAGTGTGAGCCTGGGGGTCTGGTGGAGGGGCCGGTGAACTCCCTGTGGTTGCGGAGATTGCTTTCCATCCTCGGTTCACGCTGGTATTTCCGCCCCCCAGCATGGAGAGGATCAGAAGTAATGCACCACAAGTGTAGTTTTGGAGGGGGATGTGGCCGTGAAGAATGAGTTTGAATGATGCCACACTTCTGCTATTGACAAAGCATGTTTAGTAGTAGAATTATATAGGAGACTATATTTCAGTTGTTGTGCGTTACGGTATGAGTTGTAGGCATTTTGTTAGTCATTTATGAGTTTTTATTGTTAATACTGCTTACATGAACATATTAATAATGACTGCGTTTATGTACAATTAAATGCTGTTGTGTTAATGGTCAGATGTTGTGATGTGTTCTAATAATACAGGAGTCTAATTTGCCAGATAATTACTTTTTTAAAGACATTTTCAGAAATCATATCACATTTTTCCCCCTCCTTTTTGGTATAACTTTTTTTTTAAATTAATTTTACTATATGTAATATATAAAACATTTTTATTCTTTTATTATTGATTTTAAGAAACATTTGACATATACACTACACACTATATGTATATACACATTTTATGTGTGTGTGTGTGTGTGTGTGTGTAGATAGTGGTCATATTCCAAGCAGTACTTTTACGCAAAACTTTTTAAAATGCATTTTTAAAACAAATTTTAAAGTAATTTGATATATTACTTAAGTTTTTATCTATTGTTTTGAAATGTCTAAATCCAAGGCTTTGCTTTTGGAAATTTTACCAAATGTATTTTGTCCTGATCCACTTAAATATTAATATGCTTTTATAAACTATACATTTGTTATTTTATTTCCTATTTTCAAACAGCCCTTTTGTGTACTTGAGTATTTCTCTTTTGACATATTTGTCAAAATTTTTGACCATTTGACATTCTCTTACACAGGTCGCCTGTCTGATCCGTGTCCCGACTGAAGTAGTAAAGCAGAGGACACAGGCCAATCCCTCTCTTAATACCTACCGGGTGCTGCTGAATACACTACAAGAAGAGGTATGTGTATACCGTCAGTTTGACTTACAGTGAACTTGCAGTGCGCTTGAGTTCACTTGAGCTGTCATGTTATAGGCAGATGCACGGGTGGATTGATTGATAAACAAGTCATTTTGTAAAGCAACCAGCTAAAACCAGACGAAAATACCATGTCTTTTTGTTTGCTTAGAGATGACAACCCTTTCTGATTTCTCATTGCAGGGTTTCAGAGGCTTGTACAGAGGTTATGGCAGTACAGTACTTAGGGAGGTAGGCTGGCTTTCCGCTACACATCATGTACTGATAGTCTGTTATTCACATAATTATACAAATGCTTTTGATATTGACATTTGATTTGAGTACCTCTTAAATGCATGGCTGCGTGCAGGAGGGTACACACAGGTTTTTTTTTTGCAAAAAATAAAAAAGTTCAAAAACATATATTCAATGTTTTATTTTGATTAAGTATGTCTAGTATTCATGTAACCATTGCACACTTGTTTAAGACTTCAGACCAAATGCACAGTTAGAGCAACATTACACATGAGCAGAACGAAGAGGATTTCAGATATATTTTAAAGGTCGTAAAACAAATGAGAATGTTTGTAGGTAAATATCCACTTCATCCAGTGCTGTTTGTTCTCTGTCATCTTAAGCATCTCAATACTGTCCGCTTGTTTTACTGACTGAGAAACAACTAAAGATAAATCAGTGAAAGAACGGTCCAAATAAAAGCAAATTGACTGTTTTGCAAACCCGTTTGGCCAGTTCACTGAATTAAAAACATTCTATATTAGAAAAAAAATGCGAAAAATTGTTCTTTACTCACCCTCATGTCATTTCTAACCTCAGTCTCAGTGTTTTTTTAGTTTTTTTTTGTCTATAAAATGAAAGTCAAATGGCTTCAGTGTTATTTTGAACTTAACTGAATTTCATTATATGGTTAAAAACAGTTAAAACTGACTTCAAACGGTCCTTTTTGTGTTCTGCAGTAAGTAAATGAAGACAGAATTTTTATTTTTGGGTTCCCTCAAGCAAGTTGTTGCCCCTTTTCTATTCTGAATTTAATCTTTTTTTTTTGTATTAACAATTTATGTAGCTAATGAAACTAATTAGCAATGGAACAAGCAGCAGAAAGAGCAACCACAAGGTGAAACACACCATATCCCTCCCGCTCCCACCCAAGAGAAGATGCCTTTTTAAATGGATCTCTCATGCTCTCTCTTTGATTAATCATCTGCTTCCTCGCACACCTGCATCGCATGATAATGCGTATTGAGTTATAGGCAAAGCTCATATTTTTTCATTTGTTTTCCGAATTTATTTTCTCCTCCTTCATGTCACATACTGACAGAAGACAAAGATAAAGGGAGTGAAATATTCGAAATCAAAGAAAATTTGTTGTCTGCATGAAGGTGACACTCATTTTTTCGTGAGGTGATATTGTCTCTCACTGCGGGGCCATCCTGTACTTATTTTCCGCCTCGCTTAACACACGTTATTCACGCAAACTCCATCTGGACATAAAGAAAAAAGAACAACAAGCTTTTTCTGATTTCTCCAAGGGCTTCTGAATAAATGAATAGATTTTGGATGAGAGCGGGCTGCTGAGGCTGAATACTAAGGGCCAGATAAAATAGAGGTGCAGAGAGGTGCCCCGCTTCTTCCTTGGGATTGGCTTTGACGTGTGTCAGGAAGCTAATTCATTTTCTCGGCCCGCTATCTTATCCAGCACCGCAACCCTGTCAGGGTAAGTTTGTTTACTCTGGATGCCGAGTCCTCCTCACGCAAGGATTTAATTGGGGTCTTCTCCATTATGCAGATTCATTAAAGAACCCTGGACAAGAGGTTGTGATGAGATACAGCCCACTGATACGCACTAGTTGATCACGAGAAGAGAGACGGGATGGCAAGCAGTTAAATGACAAACAAAATCCCTGGCGTGAAAAGAAATTCTGTCACACATGAGACATGATGTCAATATAAATTAATTGTCAAGGGTAAATCACAACAGTTACCATCAATGTTTTTGAAAGAAGTCTCGTATGCTCACCAAGACTATTATTGGATCAAAAATAAGTAAAACCAGCAATATTGTGAATCATTATTAGTACAATTTAAGATAACTGTTTTCTATTTTAATGTTTTAAAATGTAATTTGTTCCTGTGATGGCAACATCATTACTCCAGTCATCAGTGTCACATGATCTTTCAGAAATCATTCTAATATGCTGATTTGCTGCTCAAGAAACCGTTGTACAGCTTATTATTTTTGTGAATCCATGTTAAACAACGTTTAAAGGGGTCATAGCGTGCCCGTTTTCCACAAGTTGATATGATTCTTTAGGGTCTTAATGAAAATCTGTAACATAGTTTGGTTAAAATTTCTCAATGGTAGTATAAAAAACAATTTTTTTTGACCCTGTCAAAAACAGCTATTTTCAGATCAAGCCGTTTTTGTAACATTTTCCTTTAAATGTTAATGAGCTCTGCTGACCCCGCCCCTCTCTTTTCCGAGCTGCTCTCAGAGAGACTGTTTACTTTAGCCGCATTCATCGTGAAACTTGCTAATTAGCACATTATTAGGAAAGGCGATTTGCAAGCATAGACACATTTATGTAGATTGGGGGTGCATTCCCTTCAGAAACAAATGTAATCCACTGCGAGTTCAGCGGCTCAGATGTCGGGAGTAAATGACGACTGCTATGTTCATTATTACATCCAACAACAGAACACCTCAATCGCTTAGGAGTCATTCTTGTCTACATCTGCTCCGGCGGTGAAACAATGGCGGACTGATGACAGCTCACTCAGGGGGGTCTAAGACGCCAGTCCAGTCTGTGCTGAAACGCTACTATCAATCAAACTATCGTGGGAGGGGCCTGTCTGTGTGACGTCACACAGACAGGCATCTGAGATCAGCTCGATTTGAGAAAGGGGAAAACATTTAACCAGATTAAAAAAAAAAAAACACTAGGTGGATTTTTATCATTATAGGGTGGTTGTGTACACACACTGCCAACACACATTTCACAACTTGTAAAAGTGCATGTAGCACCCTATGACCCCTTTAAAATTATTTAAAATATTTTTTTAACAATGTAAAAGTCTTTACTATTACATTTGATTAATTGAATGCACCCCTGCTGAACAAAAGTATTTGATATTTTTAAATCTTACTGACCAAAATTTTCGAATGGTAGTGTAGATTTTCCATGATCATATTATTATTTTGTGTTTTCAATCGTGGCTGTCATAAAAATATCATAAAATTGGTTTATACGACTCGCACTATTTTACAAGTCTTCTGAAGCCATTCAATAGCTTCATGTGGAGAGCAAGCCACAATTTAAAGTCATAGTTCACCCAAAAAATTAATTTTTTTATCATTTACTCACCCTCATGTTGTTCCAAAACTGTATGAGTTTTTTTCTTTTGTTGAACATGTAAGAAGATATTTTGAAGAATCCTGGTAATCAATGGGGACCAGCAATTGTTTGCAATATCTTCTTTTGTGTTCAACATAAGAAAGAAACTTATACAGGTTTGGAACGACATGAGGGTGAGTAAATGGTAATGACAAAATTTACATTTTTGGCTGAATTATTCCTTTAAGTCATTTTTTTCACTAAATATCTGACCTATTGTTGCTCTCTTAAAGGGTTAGTTCACCCAAAGATGAAAATTCTGTCATTAATTACTCACTGTCATGTCGTTTCAAACCTGTAAGACCTTCGTTCGTCTTCGGAACACAAATTAAGATATTTTTGATGGAATCTGAGAGCTGTCTGACCCTGCATAGACAGCAACACAACTGAAATGTTCCCAAGTCCAGAAACGTAGCAACGAGATTTGTAAAATAATCCATGTGACATCAGTGGTTCATCCGCAATTATACAAAGCTACGAGAATACTTTTTGTGCGCAAAAGAAGAGAAAAAAAACGACTTTATTCAACAATTCGTCTCCTCTGCATCACCCTAGCGCCATTTTGGGGAATATCAGCTGGACGTAAACAATGTATGCTATTCTGTGTCAGCTGCGTCACACTGGATCTGTTTCCTACGTTGTTTGCTCTTTGATTCGAATGAAAACAACATATCCGCGTGACGCAGCTGACACAGAATAGCATATGCTGTTTACGTCCAGCGGATATTCTCCAAAATGGCTCTAGGGTGACGCAGAGGATATGAATTGTTGAATAAAGGTATTCTCATAGCTTCGTATAAATCCTTGCTACGTTTCTGGACTTGGGAACATTTCAGTTGCGTTGCCGTCTATGGGACGGTCAGACAGCTCTCAGATTCCATCAAAAATATCTTAATTTGTGTTCCTGAAGATGAACGAAGGTCTTACAGGTTTGAAACGACATGAGGGGGAGTAATTAATGACAGAATTTTCATTTTTGGGTGAACTAACCCTTGAGGTTCAAAGTTCAATTCATGAATGAATCGTTCTTTTGTGGCAACTTTTTTTGTAAATGAGTTCTGAATGATTTGTTTACAACCCAGACTGATTCTTGAGTTCTGCCTCGGTAATCCAGTTACAACGGTTAATGGGAGAAGATTTTTAGTGAAAAATGACTTTTTTCTTTGTTTCTGCTCCTCGCGCAAACCTATCACCTGACTAAGAAAGACTTGGAATATAAACACAAGACTACAGGTACATATTACACAAATACAAGTTGTAGGGCTCTATCTTATACTGTGTTTCTTGGTTTCGGCCACTAGAGGGCATAACAGGTTTAGGGCAAATCTGATAACCATCAGCGTGGAAGCTGAAAAGATACAGCACTCAGATTTCTAGGAACATAATACATCACAATTTTAATCAGCTTAATGAATGCTGAAGATAGAAGATAAAACTGTTTCATGTGGCTCCCTCTTTTGTATACTACGCTTATATATCTTGGCCTTTTTTGCTGCAATGAAACCATAGTATTAAAAATGAATAATATGGATTTTCTAAGTAATGTTTCTGTCATGTTGACGGAGAGATCTGATCATATCGCATTCTCATGACTCTCACCCGAGAGGGAGTGTGAGATTGAGAGAGGCAGACCGACAGAAGAAGAGTGCTGTTGGAGATACACTGGTTGCCATCTGACAGAGCTCATTGTATATCAGCACAGATGTGAGAGCGGAGGGAAGGGGAGGAGAGGAGAACTGGCAACCCTGTATAAATGTAGTTATGAAACACCTACGCCTTGAACTGCACTCCTGTCAACTTCAGCATTAGTTGTTGCTGAGATGTCCAAAAAAGTATTTCCCTCAGCATTTCCTCAGATTCAAACAATGATACAGTTAGAAACTTCTGGCATCATTTACTCACCCTCATGTCATTCCAAACCTCTTTTTTTTTTACCATTCTGTAATGTTGAAGTATATACGGGAAGTATACTAACCCTAAAAATGGCAAGACCTATAAAGAGACATCAGAAAATTAATTTATTGCTGTTTTCCATCTTACTGGGACACAAATAATGCAACTTGATCATTTTTTTCAAAACATGACTTTTCATTTTGATTTTAATGTTTGTATCCCACAGGATACACTGCCAGTTTGGGGGTATAAATTAACTGAAACAGAACACATTAAAACAGAACACTTGTTTATCAATGCTTGTTACAACATGGTTGTAATTCCTGACAGCATTTCCTCAGATTCAAACAATGATACAGTTAGAAACTTCTGGCATCATTTACTCACCCTCATGTCATTCCAAACCTCTTTTTTTTTTACCATTCTGTAATGTTGAAGTATATACGGGAAGTATACTAACCCTAAAAATGGCAAGACCTATAAAGAGACATCAGAAAATTAATTTATTGCTGTTTTCCATCTTACTGGGACACAAATAATGCAACTTGATCATTTTTTTCAAAACATGACTTTTCATTTTGATTTTAATGTTTGTATCCCACAGGATACACTGCCAGTTTGGGGGTATAAATTAACTGAAACAGAACACATTAAAACAGAACACTTGTTTATCAATGCTTGTTACAACATGGTTGTAATTCCTGAATGCTTTGGAATACAGACCGAAGGTCAGTGTTTGACAGAATGCTGAAAGTTTTTCTTATCAAATGAATTCAGATTCCTCTCAGTTTCTTTCCTCTCTTTCTCGCTCCACCCTTCCTCTGATCTCTAGTTGACACTGAAGGCAAAGAGCCCCAGAGGTCTTGGACCTGCCCGAGATCAATTTGTCTGACTTATCCCTCTGTTTATGTTGCTGTTGTTCATTGGTCACAGTGGACTGTGTGGCTAGCAGGTGGAAGTGTGTATGTTTGACCTGCAGTGCAGTGTGGATTTGTTTCCCATAAGACACTTATTTTAAAAACACTTTACAAAAACCTACCGACCTTAAACATTTTTTATGTTAGTATATGTTCATGCTTGATATAGTTTTAACCAATAGTTGGTGAAAAATTAAGTTTAATTGCTTTAGACAACTCGAGCAATACTGCAGTGGGTTTCTGAGGGTTAAACTTTATTTGTCAGGGCTGGATTTAATATAACTTCAATCAGATGTTTTCAGAGCGCGGCCATCCAGTTCTTTAGCCCTGCCTCATTACTCTGAGATCTTTTTTTATTGTCTTTATTTTATCTGATGAGAAGGCATTAAACATGCTTGCCATGCACATTCCTCAGCATATTTCACAATGTGTGTGACGTGAATGTGTGAGTATATACATGCATGTATTAGCATTGATCCATACCGGTTTGTGTTTATTGTCTCTCAGCTAGTTGGATGGCTGGCAGAGTTTCTGTTTATTTGAACTGTGGCATATATGAGTGAATGATTTACAGCACACGTGTGAAGGCACGGAGACTTCATTTCTATCCTCCACCTGAGCCCATTGTGCCTCCAGCTGAAATGGATAAAGGTGCTGTTCCCATACTGGCTGTGTATTAAAGAGGGCTGGTGCTGGCATGGAGGCTTGCATGTCAACCGTGACGTGGCAGACCAGCTGTTGCCGAGGCTGTTGGTGAGAAAAAAAGATCCAGCTCCCTCCAAACCTCAAACTAAACTGCTAATCCGGCTCCCACTGGGGCAATGAGCCTTATATTTCATATCTGCGCCACTGACGGCACTTGCACTCGTTTAACTGACTGGTGCTTGCCAGGTTGCGCGCCATTTCAACTTTGAGGATGCCTTTTGAAATTCCATTCAGGTCCAGAATTTGAATTGAGGTAGTGTGTGGAATTAGAATTTGATTTGAAATATGAGAAATTAGAACTAAAATAAAAAAGACACTTTTAAATAATTTGTTTACCCTTTAGATTTATCCAGAAAATAGTACTTCCTGAAACATTAGGTGATATTATTTTATTACTGTTATTAAAAACGTCAATAAATGAAATCAAACAGGGTGATAATAAATTAATACAGTGTTTGAAATGCCACCATTAATGTACCATTTGCCATTAAGTTTGTTTCACTGTTTTTAATGAATTCTCAGGATGCTCTAATTTATGCAGAATTCTTCACAATGGAGCCAAACATCCGTACATAATGAGTAAAAATATATTTTTTTATAGTTAACTGCAATTGTAGACATGTGGTGCTGTTTGTCAGACTTAAAATGGCTTTGATTACTATATTCATTATTTTGACATTATTGAACTTTTATTAAAATATATAGAAATAAGAAAAATTAATGATATAACAAATTTTGTTTGGTAAATGGGTAAAATGTTATAATAAGGTTCCGCTAGTTGCATTAACTTACATTAATTAACCATGAACTATACATTTATTACAGTATTTGTTAATCTTTGTTCACATTAGTTAATAATATGTGACCCTGGACCACAAAACCAGTCATAAGGGTCAAGTTTTCGAAAATTGAGATTTATACATCATACGAAAGCTTAATAAATAAGCTTTCCATTGATGTAT
This sequence comes from Sinocyclocheilus grahami, assembly GCF_001515645.1. Classification (NCBI taxonomy): domain Eukaryota; kingdom Metazoa; phylum Chordata; class Actinopteri; order Cypriniformes; family Cyprinidae; genus Sinocyclocheilus; species Sinocyclocheilus grahami. Next base: position 707,536 of record NW_015505460.1, read on the forward strand.
GGTGTGTTAGGATAGGACCATATTTGGCCGAGATACAACTATTTGAAAATCTGGAATCTGAGGGTGCAAAAAAATCAAAAATCGCCGTTAAAGTTGTCCAAATGAAGTTCTTAGCAATTAGCAACTGCAAATATATTTACAGTGGGAAATTGACAAAATATCTTCATGGAACATGATCTTTACTTAATATCCTAATGATTTTTGGCATAAAAGAAAAATCTATAATTTTGACCCATGCAATGTATTTTTGGCTATTGCTACAAGTATCTCCGTACAACTTGAGATTGGTTTTGTGCTCCAGGGTCACATATAAATGTTCCGCTCAGCTCCATTAAATAATATTAACAGATTCAGCTTTTGATATTTATAATGTAAATGCTGAAATTAACACTGATTAATATATGCCATACAAATATTTTTAATTGATAGTTTAACTAATGTTAAAAAATTAATTATTTTGTAAAGTGACACCATGGTTTGATATGAGATAGCAAGCTCCAATCTGATTGGCTGGCTTTACGCGAGTTAACATGAACAGGGTTTCTCAGAAGAGCTAGTCATGAAATGAAAGTTTTGTGGCATTTGTTTGGTGCACTTGGTAGCCTATAATGCTTTTGTCAATTTATTTATGCCCTTAAACATCATTTTGCATGTTGTTTTTTAACATGTTGGTCAGACAGCAATGTCCAGTCTAAGTATGCGGCTCTTCACCAGGATAAGTTGCGGAGTGGACCAGACTTTATGTCGTCAGTCAGAAGTCTATGTGAGACTATTTGCGGCTAGAACAAAATGACCCAAGGAGAATTGTGTCTGGTTTACAGATGGTGCTGATGTAGTGTATGGATGTTTGGGCCAAGGTGTAGAGAGCTTTAGCTGTGTGTGTGATGAGTAGACTCTGTATGTGCCTCAGAGTCTACAGAGTCCACTCTTTCCACTCTCCCAGGGACTGCTTTTGGCGGGTCTTCTCACAAGGCTGTTGATCAGCATTAGAGGAATCCTCTTATGTGATAGCGCCGAACAAGACACTTCATTTGTCTGGGTCTTCCTGAGGAGTCGAATTGGATACAGACGTTCATATGTGTAGAAAAGAGCCGTCTCACACGCACACACTCACTCACATACTCACTTGAGGTAGCAGCGTGTAATATACAGAGATTGATGTATAGTTCATGTTGTTGGTGTGCACTTCAGACTCCCATTCCTGTTCGACTCCAATCCGTCATCCTTTTGATTCATTCCTCATGCTGGGGACTCCTGTCTAGCACTGCTGTTAAATTATTCCTTTACCCATAATGCTTTGCAGCACAATCACGTAACAATCACAAGACTAGCTCCTCTCGCCAAGCTTTCTGGAATGGGACCCTCAGAGCGGCTTGAAATGTTGATATTTCTGTCCAGCGTCATAACGATCAACTAAATCACCTCAAGCACATAATGGTTTTGTCGATAGATATTTAGTATGCTTTACACAGACGATTCTCCACCTGATCCTAAACAAGAGCTCCACATGTGCAGTATTGGAGCTCAGACTGTGACGCATCAGTCAGAAATATTAACGCAATCATATGTGTTAATATTACATCTGATCATTTATTTCGAGTGTGTTTGTAGGGCTAAGTATCACCCACAGCCTCATGATACGATATACTCAATTGGATTGCAATTGAAATGGCAGAAAATGCTCGAGTGAATCTGAGGGAAGTGTTGTGAAATGCATAAATACATATTGTAAAGACCCATTTATGCTGGGTGAGAAAAATATGATATTTGTGATATCTTGATATTATAAAGACTTTTTTTTAAAGATGATTTTGTTTTCTCAAATTTTCTGCTGATGCTCTTGCGTCCCTCTGGGAATTTGAAAACCCCTGATATACTGTGTATGATTGTATCTGCACAGCCATAGTTTGATGCATATAAAACAAGATTGTTTTTTTTCCAAGGGTACTTTTGATGTCTGCGTGATGGCAAATTGTTTATCTGCTTATCATCTTGCAGTAATTATTATTAGCCTTGTATCAAATATGCTTTAAGTCTTCGTCTGCCTCTTTTCTCCAGATACAAAGAAGGCTTTGTATAACAAGAACACTTTTACCAAAACTGGACAAGTGTTTCATGCACACCTTCTGCACAGTGTCTTCCAGATAAGCTTCCAAACATCTTTATCAGACTGAGGTTACACACAATAGTATTGCTTGTAATGGTTAATGTCAGTGTAACGGGTGAATGCGCACCTCAAGCACTAGAGAGCTTGAACACCTTCCAAATTCTGTTCCAAATTAAATATGAGTTTTTATATTACTATAAAAGGTTGACTTTTACTGTATATTAATATATAAATTAGTATTGTATACAATTTAATATTTTAAGTTTTTATTTTAAAGGAGCTTGTTAAATGGGATAATATTTCACAAAACCTTTGATGTTTAGAGAAGCAAGACGTTGACTTTGCAAGTTCTAGTTTTTATTGTATTTATTTATTTTAACAGTAAACTCGGTCAGGTTTTTGTCGCTGTGGGTTTGTGTGCACGTTCTGTTTGCTGGTTAGGTTGTTTTAATTAGCGTATCTCGCTAGGTCTCGGGGTTATGTTTGTTTCCCACAATTTTCTGCGTGTTTGCCTCAATCCGAGCAGAAAACCATCTCAGCCTCTCACATATGGTTTCAATAAGGGCCGCCGGTCTGGCTGGGGACCCAGAGAGAAAGAGGGGTTGGGGTGTGTGGGGGGTTCTTGTCCCTCTGCTGGCCCACAGACCTGTGACCTGAGCTTGAATATGCCTCTGAGCAACAACGAACTAACATGCTCACACTCACGCAAACACACATAAAGTCAGTGTTCAGATTGTGGCTCTAGGGGCTCCCCACCAACTGCCGTGAGGGAACGCATGTGTAAAATTAATTTGATGCATATATATCAAGTAAAAATAGTAACATTAAAACTAGGCAGCACACGATCCTGCCTAACATTTACTACACACTTAATAAATTATGTTCTTATTTCCATTAAAATTTGTGGCCAGTTGGGCTGGATATGCTTTTTTTTCTGATACAGAACAAGCAGGGGTCAGGTCTCATGTGGGCATATTTTACATAAATTGCTTTACTTAAATTATGTTTTATTTCATTTTATTCCATTTTAGTTGAATAAATTGAATTTTTGTGGCTGCCACACTTGAACCTGTTTATCAAGGCTGCATTTATTTAAAATACAGTAAAAACAGTAGTATTGTGAAATATTAATTTAAATAAACTGTTTTCTATTTAAACATGTTTTAAAATGTCATTTATTCCTGTGATGCAAAGCTACATTTTCAGCACCATTACTCCAGTCTTCAGTGTCACATCATCCTTCTATTATTATAAATAATTTTTTTATTGTTAAGATGTTACAAGGATAATATTTTACGTTTATCCGTTTCACAAAACTATATGCAGATTTGTTTTTTTTACTATATGAATGATTATTCATGAGTTATTATATATACTAAAGTAAGTTATTAAAATGTATGCAGATTAGTTTTTTTCCTTTCTCTAGATACGTAGAAGGCTTTGTAGTACTAGGACACTTTTATATTCATTTATATAAATTATATACATTTTTATATTGTTATTAGAAATTATTTATACTCATGCAAATTGTTAATGTTAAATGGATACTATTTCACATTTATCATTTTTCTTTCACAAAACTATGCAGATTTGCTCTTTTTTGTACTGGAAAAAATGGCTGTAAATACAATAAAATAATCACAATTAGTTCACAATTGTTATGTTTTTATGGAATATTACATAAAAATCTGTATTTTTAATGATTGATTTTATTGCAAAATTTTTATATCTGATTTTTTTTTAAGTTCATTTAATTATTTAAGACTTTATTATTAGAAAATAAAACATTTTGTGTGCTTTGATCCTCCATATGTGATGACATAGAGGGAAAAAAACACCAAATTGCTTTTATTTTGAAATATTTCCAAACCAATATAATTCTAATCTAATAATGCTTGCATCAGAAGGCAGTAAGTCATCCCTCCTAGAGGGTGATATGCATTGCCCTTTTCATGAAAGAGCGGTGCCCTTGTAAAACAAGTGTGAGGTTAACCTCTAATTGCAGGGTGAGTTTCGCTGTCTCACACTGTGATTTATTTCCCTCGCACCATCTCTCGCTCCGTCCTTCCCCAAACTCGTTTTCATCGTATTTCTCCTTCAGTATTCTTTTCAAAGCACTCACATTTTGAAGACATCTTTTTCTTTTTCTGGCTCTCTCCCGTCTCAGTAGTTTATCTCCGGGGCAGCGATGCTTATGTGTCCTGGAGTTGTGTATTTAACCCCAGTGGTCTCTGGAGAAAAATGGAGTCTGTGCACCGAGCTGCATGATAATGGGAGGTTGAAGGCTTTGCGGGACAGTTAATGTTATTATTACAGCTTGAGCGAGGCTCGGACCGGGAGCTCGTTCCAATCGATAATTATTCCGGATTTGGTTGTAGCATTGCGCTTAAGGTTTTAACCAATTATCATGTCTCAGATGTGGAACATTAAATAGCTTGCTGATTTTCTTCCACATGTTTGACCCAGCTATCAGCATTGCCTTCACATTTCAGCATTTCCTGTGTCCAAATGTGTAAGGTCAACAGAGGTTGAAGTAACAAATGTCTCATGCCAGATTTTATCTGGCAGGACAGTATGAATGAACTCCCATTGTTTTAACACATAATATAAATCACAGAATGCACAATGTCGTCTATTAGCAAGCAAGTAATCATGGCCAATTCGACTACGCTATTGCTCTCCTGAGGGATAGTATTGAACTAAACTGAATGAAATCATGGTGATGTCATTTTAAACTGCATGCTGGGAAGGCCATAAAGGTAGGGTAAGCTTCCTCGTGAAGATTTCTAACCAAAACCATTACTAATGTCAGATAAATAGGAAAAAAAACGATATCTGCACAATGCAGAAAAGGGTTGCGTAGATGACTGGTGAATTGGGAGGACGCACCTGTTGAAGCACTGACTGCTGAAAGCTGAAGTCTGACTGTAATGTTTAGTTTATCTCACATAACAGCGGCCCACGGCTGGAAACATCTGTAGGGAGCCGTCAGGTTTGAGGGTGAGAGGATAATGTCACTGCTTCATGTCAAATAACTGCACTTATTTAACCCTCAGAGCGGAGGAAAAGTCTTTCCGGAAGCCCTCAGCGTCTGCTGTTTCCATTGTCTAACTTTTGATTGTTTGCTTGGAAGAGAGGGTATGAATGACACCTCAAGTTTTGTGGCTTGTTGAATGATTTTAGAGGCATTGTTTCTTACTTTTCTAAGTGTTTAGACACTCTGCTGTGAAGTCACTCTTATGAAACTAATTTTAATACACAAAAACAGTTCACCCAGGGTGCTTTTGTTCGTTCAGGAGGAAATGTTTGGCTTTATACAGTTTACCTGTACCGTTATCCGTTATCGCAAGTTGTTGATCTGGTTATCATCTTGCAGTAATTAGCCTATTATTAGCCTAATATCAATATATGCTTTAAGTCTTCGTCTGTCTCTTTTCTCCAGATACAAAGAAGGCTTTGTATAACAAGAACACTTTTACCAAAACTGGACAAGTGTTTCATGCACACCTTCTGCACAGTGTCTTCCAGATAAGCTTCCAAACATCTTTATCAGACTGAGGTTACTGAGTTTATACACAATAGTATTGCTTGTAATGGTTAATGTCAGTGTGGTTTAACGGGTGAATGCGCACCTCAAGCACTAGAGAGCTTTTGTGTATTTTTTTTATATTATTAGAAGAAAGTTTATTATTATATACAATTTTGTGTTATTTTATATAAAATATAAGTTTGTTTTTATTTTAAAGCAACTTGCTAAAATGGTATCGATAATATTTCACAAAACTGTACGCATTTTTCCCCCCTGTAGATGGCTTTGTAGAACAAGAACACTTTTATATTTGTTCTTTTGTAAATTGTTATATTATTACTAAAATGATTATTTGTACTAATGCAAATTGTTAATGTTAAATAAATAATATTTCACATTTACCTTCATTTATAACTATATGCAGATTTGTTCTTTTTTCCTACTGTAAAAAGGCTGTTAATATGATAAAATAATCACTCATTTAAATCACAATCACAATAATCAATCCCCTAATTTGTCATCTTTAGAAACCAGATAAAAAAATTATATTATAGTATTAGATTATAGTAATCAGATTTGGTGAGTGTATAAAAAAAATATTTTATGACTATATTAAAATTCATAAAACATTAAAATATGTTTTCTGCAAGTTTTTCTTTTCTTTTTTGCATTGCTTACCCAGTTTGAAAACCTCTGTTAACCAATGAATTCTGAATTTGAAAACCTTCTCTTTCAAATAAATAATATTTCACATTTACCTTCATTTATAACTATATGCAGATTTGTTCTTTTTTCCTACTGTAAAAAGGCTGTTAATATGATAAAATAATCACTCATTTAAATCACAATCACAATAATCAATCCCCTAATTTGTCATCTTTAGAAACCAGATAAAAAAATTATATTATAGTATTAGATTATAGTAATCAGATTTGGTGAGTGTATAAAAAAAATATTTTATGACTATATTAAAATTCATAAAACATTAAAATATGTTATTTTCTTTTTTGCATTGCTTACCCAGTTTGAAAACCTCTGTTAACCAATGAATTCTGAATTTGAAAACCTTCTCTTTCTCTCTCTCTCTCTCTTTCTCTCTTTTCCAGCCCATCCTTTATCTTCTCTCATACACTCTCTGTCTTTCTCAGACTTTCTCGTGTGCCCCCAAGGACCGCCATCCATCTCGCAGGCACTGTCAGCACCTAATTGGACCGGCCAGGGGGCATCAGATGTCACATACACATGGATTATAAATTGACTCACTAAAAGTTTTCCTCTGACATCATGCCCTGTATGCGAGGCCCCGCTCCACGCTTTGGTGCTTTACGTGAAAGGGCCCCCATGCCAGCCGAACGGGCTGTTTGTGTGCACGCATGCACCTGTGCCTTACACTGGTCACTGTCGGACTTGAATTTCCTATTTTGTTGCCGGGGCATTCACCTGCTCGAATGTGAACAAAGGAAGCAAACGGTTGGTCCGTGGACCCGGTAGCTTGTTGATAGGGGTGCGGTCTATGTTTTCACTGTTCTTTTGTTCACTTGTTGCATCAGCCTGGCACACTTGCTGCGACGGCACAATGCAACCCCGGCCAGAAAATCCCCCCACAATGTAAATATTATGTGACGGTTCTGGGAAGCGTTTTCGCTCATGTCAATGGAATTGCACTCTTGAATATTTGCCAGTTCACTGATTCCAAACAGTCCTTAACCACATAACCCCTCCCTCGCTTCTTTCATTTCTTCTCTTTCTTTTCCCCTCCAGCCTTGAACAAGTCTTAATTTGTTTAGAATATTATTACCCAGAACTTTAACTTGCGTGTCACAGGCGCTGATGGAAACCAGGGAGTTTCTGAAGTCTGATTGGCTGGCTGCATCAGGCCGCACCTCCTGATTGGCTGATTGGATCATTCTAGCGCTCCAGGCTTGTCGAAGCACAGTCAGTGGAAGTGTTCATGTGAGGTGTTCAGCCTGTCAGAATTCCTCAGCAAGTGGATTCACATATCCAAACACAAAAGAGTATTAAACGTTTTAACATTGCTGATTCACGCTTTCTCCGTACACTCTTCCAAATGAGCGTTTTTGCCGCGATGCCATAGATGAACCATTTCGGGCTCCCCAGAGATCCTTTCAGTGAACAGTTCTTAAAAGGACCAATTTTTTAGTGTGCAGAACGTTCTAATAATCTAAAGTATAGGGCTGCATGATAATGCTTAAACGGTTGATATGGTTGATTTTGTGCTTTTCGTCAGAATTATTGGACTTTCACGTGAAGTGCAAATCAAGAGAACGTCAACTCGCATGGTTTCCTTGCAGTTTTAGTCACATCAAGCAGAGCAAACAGCCATGTGAAAGAAAACTGACTTGCTTTATTACACTTTTATTTGATCGGAATTTCTCAGTAGAGATCACTAAACTCCAACATTCAACTCCTTGTTGTGTTTCAGTCGTGGGAGCTTTGTGCATGTTTTCTGTACGAGGGAGCAGGCCTCTCTCTTCTCAGCCAAGATTATATGACCATAGGGAAGCGTGAAACACAACACAGCCTCTTGCTCTCTCTCTCTCTCCTCTGATAAAGCATTTGGGGCATCCCACTGGCTTTCGTTCAGCTTATTGATTTTTCCATTATTTATGTGTTTATTTGTTTTCTAAACTGGCTCCCAGAGGAGTTTTTAACACTGGGGTTTGAATCACATTTTCAAGGCTCACAAAAGATCAGCGATACACATCCTACACCATTAATATCAACCTCTGATAAAAAGTCATGTAGTGGCCCCAGAATACCCTCACACCAACTGAACTGTGGGTTTTTACACTTGTAAAAACATATTTTTAACATTGTTGTGCAATTTCAAGACTGTATATTAAATTATTAATTTTAAAATGATAATTATACTGAAAGTTTGTTTCTGATATGCTCACATAGGCTGCATTTATTTGAGAAAGTAAAACAGTAAAAACAGTAATATTGTGAAATATTGTTACTATTTAAAAACATAATATATTTTTAAAATGTAGTTTATTCCTGTGATGCGAAGCTGAATTTTGAGCTGCGTCACATTTGATCCTTCAAAAATCATTCATTTGCAGCTCAAGCAACGTTTCTTATTATTATCAATGTTGAAAACCATTGTGCTGCTTAATATTTATGAGGAAAACGTTTTTGATGTATGAAAAGTTCAAAAGAACAGCATTTATTTGAAATATAAATATTTTCTAACAATACAAATGTCTTTACTGTCACTTTTGATTAATGTAATACATTCTAACTGAAAATATTCATTTGTTTAAAATAAAGTCTTAACTTCAAACTTTTGAAAAGTATCTTTCTTTTTCTGTAATATGTATTAATATGATATTTTTATATTATATAGTTTATGCTTTTATTTTTATTTATATTTCATATAGTATCATTTTTAATGAGGAATCAATGTATTCAATTATTACCCAGTCTATATGTTTATTTTTTGGTACAGGTGCTTTAAGACTGTTCGAGTTACATGTTTCACATTTTTGTGTATTTTAGAGCTCTAGAGATTTTTAAAATGTAGTTTATTCCTGTGATGCGAAGCTGAATTTTGAGCTGCGTCACATTTGATCCTTCAAAAATCATTCATTTGCAGCTCAAGCAACGTTTCTTATTATTATCAATGTTGAAAACCATTGTGCTGCTTAATATTTATGAGGAAAACGTTTTTGATGTATGAAAAGTTCAAAAGAACAGCATTTATTTGAAATATAAATATTTTCTAACAATACAAATGTCTTTACTGTCACTTTTGATTAATGTAATACATTCTAACTGAAAATATTCATTTGTTTAAAATAAAGTCTTAACTTCAAACTTTTGAAAAGTATCTTTCTTTTTCTGTAATATGTATTAATATGATATTTTTATATTATATAGTTTATGCTTTTATTTTTATTTATATTTCATATAGTATCATTTTTAATGAGGAATCAATGTATTCAATTATCAATTATTACCCAGTCTATATGTTTATTTTTTGGTACAGGTGCTTTAAGACTGTTCGAGTTACATGTTTCACATTTTTGTGTATTTTAGAGCTCTAGAGAGATTTTTCTGGATCTGTTCCATAATTAGAAAAGTAAAGATAATAGATCTCACGAGGGAGCTCAGGTGTCAGGTGTTGAATGCATATTCACACACACACACACACACACACACACACACACACACACACACACACACACACACACAGTATTGTGACAGTGGTGAGCAAACATGCCTGTACAAACACAAATGTGACACCCAAACGTGCACGCACACACACACACACACACACCTGTGATGAGACTCATAAATCACTCAGGACACAAACAGGTTTAGTGACATGTTTGACTTTGGCAGATGGCTTTGCATAATAAAACTCTCTTTCACCCCTCCTGCTCTCCACCTCCAATTTGTTCATGTTTGTTCCTCTTCGCACTTCAACAAGCTGTCAGTTAAAAGCTTCGGCTGATAAATATGCTTTTGTTACTGCATCAGTGTGTGATGTGTTTGCACACTCACAGACAATCGCACGTTTCTGTTTGTACTTGCAGATACTGTCAGTATGCTTTGCTATGTATTAGTTGTGTGTGTGTGTGTGTGTGTGTGTGTGTGTGTGTGTGTGTGTGTG
>NW_015505460.1:718809-719208 GCF_001515645.1 Sinocyclocheilus grahami
ACACACACACACACACACACACACACACACACACACAGTATTGTGACAGTGGTGAGCAAACATGCCTGTACAAACACAAATGTGACACCCAAACGTGCACGCACACACACACACACACACACCTGTGATGAGACTCATAAATCACTCAGGACACAAACAGGTTTAGTGACATGTTTGACTTTGGCAGATGGCTTTGCATAATAAAACTCTCTTTCGCCCATCCTGCTCTCCACCTCCAATTTGTTCCTGTTTGTTCCTCATCACACTTCAACAAACTGTCAATTAAAAGCTTCAGCTGATAAATATGCTTATGTTTTATGTTACTGTGTCAATGTTTGAAGTGTGCACACTCACAGACAATCACACGTTTCTGTTTGTACTTAGAGATACTGTCAGTAT
>NW_015505460.1:719680-727969 GCF_001515645.1 Sinocyclocheilus grahami
GGTCACAGGTTTCATGTTTAAAATACATACTCACACACACACACACACACACACACACACACACACACACACACACACACACACACACACACACACAGTATTGTGACAGTGGTGAGCAAACATGCCTGTACAAACACAAATGTGACACCCAAACGTGCACGCACACACACACACACACACACCTGTGATGAGACTCATAAATCACTCAGGACACAAACAGGTTTAGTGACATGTTTGACTTTGGCAGATGGCTTTGCATAATAAAACTCTCTTTCACCCCTCCTGCTCTCCACCTCCAATTTGTTCATGTTTGTTCCTCTTCGCACTTCAACAAGCTGTCAGTTAAAAGCTTCGGCTGATAAATATGCTTTTGTTACTGCATCAGTGTGTGATGTGTTTGCACACTCACAGACAATCGCACGTTTCTGTTTGTACTTGCAGATACTGTCAGTATGCTTTGCTATGTATTAGTTGTGTGTGTGTGTGTGTGTGTGTGTGTGTGTGTGTGTGTGTGTGTGTGTGTGAGGAAGGGCCTGTAAAAGTGACCATTTTCCGCAGCTCTCAGTAATAAATGAGAGTTAGTCTGTGGGTTCCTCCAGTCCATCTGCTGTTTTCATACCCAGCGCTGCTGAATCACGGCTCAGCTGATGAGATATCCATCTGGCCCTCATCTACTTCCTGTCACTGTGCCTCATTCGCTTTTCTTCTTTTGCTGAGTGTCTCTGGAGTGGTCTGTATGTCGTCCCTCTAGGGTTGAGAAATATCCTTTTTCCACTCTGCTTTAATAATTCTTCTTTTTATTTCAGTACTGCACGGATGCCGTCTTCCCTCACACTGAAACACACTGTAGACAGAACTGCAAAATCAAGACTGTACTTCTGTTTTTCCAATACAGCTTCTCTTTCCATTGGCAATATTTTAATTTCAGCTTTAATTTTCTTGGATTTATTGGACTTTTACAATGACCATCTCCTTTTTATCATTCATTCAACCTCTCTGTATCTCACTCTTTCACTTTCTGTTTTAATATTTATAATTTGATCTTATGCCAAATTTTTTTTTAAGTGTGTCTGAAGTGTCTAAACACTTTCTGTATTCATTCATTCATTGTCATTCAGTGTGCCTCTCCTGTATTGGTTTTTGATATTAACTTAATGCAAAGATATTTATACATTAAGTGTGGCTGAAATGTCCAAACGCTTTTTGTTTGAACATTTATTGCTATTTATTATTAATATTGTATTTATTATTTTAAAGACTCAGACTCATAAATCTTGTTGTTGTTTGTGAAATTTTTTTTTTTCCGACAGTGTGCCTCTGCTGTCTTTTTTTTTTAAAGCCACTTGATCTCATATTGATTTAATGTAAACACATTTATACAGTGTGGCTGAAGTGTAAAAAAATACTAATATTAATTATTTTTATTAGTGATATTTTGTTTTTATTGTTTTATTTAATTTAATTTTTTTAATTATTCAACCCGACATGTTTTTGTGAAATATATATATATTTTTTTACATTTTCTTTAATCATCGACACCAACTTATTAAATCTTGTGCTTTCATACAACTGATAGATATAGTCCACTATTTAATTGACATATTTAATTTAGATTTAAATGAAGAAAAACACATTGGATCACATTTTAATCAAAGCAGATTGAAAATGAATGCGATTTTAAATGAATCCAATCGAACTGAATCAGATTTCAGACTGATCTCTGTTCCTTTCTCCTCTCATTAGTATTCATCCAGTACCGTCTGACCTATTAAAGCCATTTGTCAAATAGCATGCAAAGCATCCCCTGTCCAATCAAGCTTCATTTAAATGCATTTTGACATCTGTTTTCCTAGATATCACACTGGTGGCTAGGAGCCTGACAGTGAAGAGCACTGCAGCATACTAATATTCTCATGGGTAACCCGTCACAAACAAGCAGCCAGCCCTATCTCTCAATGATAACGTACCTGACAGTTACACCTGGTGATATCGACATGGACAGCAGAGAGAGTGTTTGATGCACATCAGCATGTTGTTGTTTGTCTGTTGTCTCCAAATCGACAAAACCACACACTCTATCGTAATGGCTTGGTTTTTGGTGCAGGAAACCTTGACTAACATTACAAATGCACTTCAGGAATGAAGTGTAATACTAATGTGCTTAAACTGATATCGGTACAGCTGGTTTGCAGTCAGACCACACTGTTAAATGTGCCGTCATCTGGACCGACTCGTCCTCAAGAAGAAGCCTTCTGGCCTTTTGTCAAAAACCTGCTTTCTATCCTTCTGTCTTTCCGTATCCGTCATCTCCTCTCTCTTGTCAACCATTACAGCCTTATCAATATAAATCTGACCATCTGTGTTGCTCAGGCGCCCCGTCTCTGCCAGAAGTGTTAAACTTACGCATAAATCAGCTGTGCCTCGTTTCTGTTTGCAGATTCCTCTAAGCGTTCCTCCTGAGCACGGAGGCGCTGCATTTACCATGTTTGTAATAAAAGACAGGTGGCTGATTTAGCTTTTGGAAAAAATGCACAAAGACGTACACACTCCTCAGTGTCAGGTCACATTGCACCAATCTGTTCTGTTTTGAAATCGGGAAAACGGGAAATACCGGAGCTTTGGCAGTCCGCATGATGCCCATGCAGTGCTGCTTCATTGTGTTCGTCATGTTAATTTTTGCCAAATCTTTTGAAAGTTAAGCCAATGAGAGCTTTGTTTTCATAGTCAGCCTTTTTTACTGTATTAGATTACGCTCAGTTTGTGCAAAGAGTTGTTTCCAGTAAAGAGTTTTGGATGGAGCTCAGGGGTTCTTAAACTGACCTGATGTTCAGTATGAGTGTGGAAAAAGAGTGCAGATTATGGAAATGCATAATTTTTTAATTAAGAGGGCAAGCTATGCTAAGCAGCGGTATTGCTCATACTTGGTATTTTTTATTCAGAACATCAGCACATAACTCGTCCCTCATCTTTGAGTAATGAAAATGAATAATTTGTTAATTAAATCTGATTTGGCGGCTGTTTTTTAAAGCGCTTGGTTGTTCAGTGTCTAACAAACACAAACACAATAACTTCATTCAGAAAACTTGGCTTGGCAACCCCTTAACAGTCACTTTAAAAACTTTACCAATTGCATACATAAATATTGAAGCGTGCGTGATGCTCGCGGTGTTTTCAGCCTCTGCCGTCTCAATATATACTTGAAAACATAATCTCTAGCACTGCTCTGAGAGTCACTTCATTGCAGATTCCTCTAAGCGTTCCTCCTGAGCACGGAGGCGCTGCATTTACCATGTTTGTAATAAAAGACAGGTGGCTGATTTAGCTTTTGGAAAAAATGCACAAAGACGTACACACTCCTCAGTGTCAGGTCACATTGCACCAATCTGTTCTGTTTTGAAATCGGGAAAACGGGAAATACCGGAGCTTTGGCAGTCCGCATGATGCCCATGCAGTGCTGCTTCATTGTGTTCGTTATGTTAATTTTTGCCAAATCTTTTGAAATCTTTTGAAAGTTAAGCCAATGAGAGCTTTGTTTTCATAGTCAGCCTTTTTTACTGTATTAGATTACGCTCAGTTTGTGCAAAGAGTTGTTTCCAGTAAAGAGTTTTGGATGGAGCTCAGGGGTTCTTAAACTGACCTGATGTTCAGTATGAGTGTGGAAAAAGAGTGCAGATTATGGAAATGCATAATTTTTTAATTAAGAGGGCAAGCTATGCTAAGCAGCGGTATTGCTCATACTTGGTATTTTTTATTCAGAACATCAGCACATAACTCGTCCCTCATCTTTGAGTAATGAAAATGAATAATTTGTTAATTAAATCTGATTTGGCGGCTGTTTTTTAAAGCGCTTGGTTGTTCAGTGTCTAACAAACACAAACACAATAACTTCATTCAGAAAACTTGGCTTGGCAACCCCTTAACAGTCACTTTAAAAACTTTACCAATTGCATACATAAATATTGAAGCGTGCGTGATGCTCGCGGTGTTTTCAGCCTCTGCCGCCTCAATATATACTTGAAAACATAATCTCTAGCACTGCTCTGAGAGTCACTGCTCTGAGAGAACATTTTACAATTTCTTTTGAGTAAAACTATCATCATATCATATACAAACAGAAACCTAAATGTCTTCACAGCAACCTGTCAAAATAAAAGTTCGGTTTAACTTGAAGAATCCGTAACTATATTAATAGAAATATTAGTAATAGTAATAGAAATATTACTTAATGTAATGATACTACTACTACTACAAATAAAACATTGTTTTTTAAAGGAATATTTACCAGAAAAATTATTTAGCTGAAAGATATAAATACGTAACACAATATTTCTTAAATAAAAAATAAATAAATAAAATGATAATAATAAATTAGTGTTTTTTGATAAACATCAATTAATTAGAGATGCTTTTGTTTATTAATATTTAATGAAACTATTCAAATGGAATCCAGAAAATTAATGGAAAACAGAATTTGGTTAAAATAAAAAAGATTTCATAGAGCCATAGAAATGTAATTTTTGTTAAACTTGTAATAAATTGCTGTTTAATATTTTAAGTATCATGATTTCAATTAATTAGACATTCTTTTTTGATCAATACAATTTAATTTAACCATTAAAACAAATTCTAGAAAACTTAAAACAGAAAAAAGTGGAATTTGAAAAAAAAAAAATAAAACAGAATTTGGGAAAAAATCGAACGGATTTCAATGAGCCCTACCTAAAAACTCACAGCACCATCTAGAATTCCCTAAACGGCACCTTGTCATCCACTCACACCACCTTAGAAGCTACCTGGCAACACCCTAGCAACCACTCTAAACACTTTAGAAAATACCTGGCAACACCCCAGTAACCATAAAGCATTTGTTGTATCAATTATCTCTCTCATAATGCATCAGATCAGCAACTCTCATTCAAAATGAATGACTTCCGGTCACTTTGTCACTGCAAATCGCTGTCTGGGTGAATAAGCTTTCTTGCCTGTAGCATGACCTTCATATGGATCGGATCTCTATTTTTCCTCTCTCGCTGTCTCTGTCTCTCTCTCTCTCAGGATTTTGGGATTTTGTCAGCCCACTGTTCAGCAGTACCATCGATTTCCTCTCTTTTAGCTCCGCTGTGCCTGATTGGGTGAAGAGGAAGATTTCTGCCACCTCTCTCTCTTTTGTGCTCTGTCTTTTTCTCTCTCTCTCTCTCTCTGACCACAGACTCTTCATTTATTTATCATCTCTCTCTCACTCTTATACCTCACACTTCCTTCCAGACGTGCAGACATCAGCATTAAAACAGTTTGACACATGAGATAAATGGCCAGTGCTTGTGGTTGAACATGTTGCCACAAGTCATCCATTTTCTTTTACAGAAGACGAAAGCGCTAAGAGATCATTTTTTTCCTTTCCCCCCAGTGAACATCATCATGGCATTATTTTGGTTGCTCTAAATGAGGTTTTTCATTAATGTCAAAAGTTTTTTTTCTACAAAACTGTGTGTAATCTGTCACTTTATGACAGACTTTGTATCCAGTCTTAAGAATTTTATTAGTTCGCAAAAATTCTGTCATTATTTATTTTCCTTAATGTGATTCCAAGCTGTATGATCATTTTTTTTTGGGATGAAAAATGATACTTTTAATAGTGCTTTTTACCGTTTTTGAAACTTGACAGCCTGGATCTCCATTCACTTTCATTATGTAGAATAGAGCAGCTAGTATATTCATTAAAAGACAAAAAAATCACAGGTTTGGAATGACATGAGGGTGAATAAATGACAATAGAATTTTGTTAGGTGAACTATTCCTGTTCTCTGATCTAGCCTATATATAACTTTTTATATCTTTTAATTTCAGATCCCATTCTCGCTGGTTCAGTTTCCACTCTGGGAGTACCTAAAGGTATGATTCCGATTTTTTTCTCTCTCACTTGCTCTCATTTCAATCTAATTTGGCCTCATAATTTCGCTCCAATATAGGAATAATGGCCTGGTAATGGTCTGACACATTTACACCTCAATCTCCAGACACTTTGCCTCGATATCTGTTAATAACTCTCTTTTTAGGTGCTCTCAAAATGACGCTGCATTTTATTGGTCACCCTCACCGGTGGCTAAGCGGAATCATAATTTCTCGCAAGCCTTGAGTCTTAACCAACTGTCCATTTCCTTCTTCATTGTCTGGTCCGGGCCACATAAAAGTCGTTTTTCTTCCAAAAAAAAAAAGGCCCAGTTTGTGAGGGTGACATAATGTCTCCAGGGCGAGAGCAGAAAATTCCATTAGCGCTCTTGGCCTAGCGGCCGGAGCACATGCAGCTGTGGGCGAGCGTTAACCACGATTCTCGCGGCGTAATAAGGAGTGTCATTCATGGCACTCATTCTCTTTGTGACACGTTCAAAGGCATTCTCTTACTCCTTCATTCTTCCATGTTTTCAGCCTCTCTGGCCATCTGTGTGGAACCGTTGGAATGTGAGAGTCTTTGCTAAACTCTCTTTCAATAGTGCATGGCTTTGAAAAGCAAGAAAGCGTAGATTAGACAATGGTATGAGATGCCAGTGTTGGTTTTAAACGGCTGCTCTCGCTTCATTGGTTATTTTCAAGCGTTCCACATTCTTTCAAATGTGCACTCGGTTTTAAATGACCCTGGAAATTAATTTTTAGGACAAAAATAACAAAATGTGTGGTGGTTTCAGAGTAAGGTTAATTCAGCAAGAGGTTTTTATTCTGGACACAGATTCGGGCATTAAGGGGAGACTACCCGTACACTACCAGTGGATTAGAATTGAAATTCAATGGTTTTATATTTTGGCTATGAAAGAGTAAGAGTGCAACTTAAAAGTGAAATGAAAGAAAAAAATCAAATATCAGTGTATTAAAGGGATAGTTCACCTAAAAATGAAAATTCTGTCAACATTTACTGTCTTTTCAAGCCTGTATGGCTTACTTTCTTCTGTGGAACATAAACATAAGATATTTTTAGAAACGTCTGTGTTATTGTTTTTTTCCCACCACTTAATGGTTACAAACATTGTTCTATGGAACACAGAATAAGAAATTTTGAAAAAAATCTAATCATACAAATTTGGAATGACATGAGGTGACAGATTTTTTTCATTTTTAGGTGAACTGTTCCTTTAATTAAAAATAATAAATAAATAAATCCCTTTTCAAATTGACAGATAAATGATTTAAAGGAATTTAATTAATGTTGTTGAATAACATACATGCAACATTAAATACCTATATAGTTAAATGTAGCTATAAATAATAAATTGATATTTCAGTTGCCAGTCAAGTAAAAAAAAATGCAGTTCACAGATCTGTGGACCAAACAACGAGCTTACATTTAACATTTTAAGCACTACAATGAATAATTACACCGTTTTAAATATTTCCATTTGTCAACTTGGAAAAACGTTTTTTTTTTTATTCCAACAATATTGTTCCTCTGTGCCTTAATCATTATAGCAGCAGTGTGTACTTCCTTTTTCCTCAAAGAATTAAGGCCCGTTCACACCAAGCACGATAACTATAAAGATAGCGATAAAGATATAGTTCTAAAAATCGTTCTCAGTATTAAAGAATAGCAGAGTTCACACCACAACTATAACGATAAAGGCACAGAGAAACAATATCGTTGGAATCATTTTCAGAACGATTTTTTCCAGCTGATGAACGATACAAACATAGACAGCCAATCAGAATCCATCCTACTATAATGAGCTTGAGAATTTAAAGCGGCAGGCGCATGTGCGAAGAAACAGACGATATCGTTCACTGGTTTGGATGCTAATATCGTTATCTTTATAGTTATCGTTCTTGGTGTGAACTGGGCTTTAGAGTGATTATTAAAACTTCATAGTTATCATCATTGGTGTGAGCAGGCCTTGAGTCTACCATAAAGAGTGAAATACAAAGTATTTTTCTAACTGTGAGAAATTTGAACCATTGCATCCTTATTTTAAACCGTCATCCTTGTGTCTTTACGTGTGTATATTTTCTGCTTGTCACATTCAGAGATCTTCGAGCAGCTGGATTGTTGTAATAATAGAGTGTAAAGCAGTGGAAGAGATACTGAATTAAGTGTCCTGCATGCTTTATTACTACACAAATTCTCTCAAAAGCACAAAAATAAGGGTCCATATCAGGATTTTCTTTGCTTTTTTTAATAAAAAAAAAAGAAAGTTTGATGAACAGTACTTTGCGCGTGTTTTGTGTTGGGCCGCACACAAGCCTGGCAAGCATTTCATGTTGAGAAATCAATCCCCAAGTATCACCAAACCAGTTCTCAAGTCATTC
>NW_015505460.1:728004-822442 GCF_001515645.1 Sinocyclocheilus grahami
ACACACACACACACACACACACACACACACACACACAAAAGGCGAAAGTCATTATCTGAACAACAGACTCTGTCATACATTTTAAGACTCATGCATTTCAGTTTTTAGTCCATTTTTTATTTTAATGTGAGTAAAAGTATTCACCCTATAATTTTTTTAAATGCATGTAATTTGTCTTATTTTGAACATTTGCTATGTTTTAATGATTTATTTGAATGAATTATTATTAATTACATTTATTATTACATATTGTTTAATTGATTATTTCAATTTAAATGATTAAATATATATATATATATATAAAATAAAATAATCATTTTTACATTTAATTGATTCCTGTGATGGCAAAGCTGAATTTTCAGCAGCCGTTACTTCAGTCTTCAGAGTCACAGGAAAAAATTACACTTTAAAATGTATTCAAATAGAAAATAGTTCAATTCAATTAATAAATAATATTTTGCAATATTCCTATTTTTACTGTATTTTTCATCAAATAAATGCAGCCTTGGTGAGCTTAAGAGACTTTTTTCAACAACATTAAAAAATCTTATTAAACTTTTGACCAAATATGTACTTCACAAAACGAATGAAAATCTGATGCTACCATTATCGTGGCTTTAAATGTTGAATTTTAAATTAATATATAAAATGTAAAAATTTTTCTTTTTGGTCAACTAAAATGTCATTTTCGTCTGCTTAAATTAGCTGCTATTTTAGTTTAAGAAAAACGGTCTAAAATGATTTAACATTACATGACAAAATATTTACTACAATTAAAAATATACATATTTCAAATATACATTTTTGCGTCAAATTTGCATTAATATAGAATCTCATCGAGCTGTTTCACTTCCGTGACGGTACTTGACATGAAAGAGTAAACTGGCCGTAGAATAAGACAGTTTATGCTATAATGTTTATGTCCATTATAGTGCCCACATTATACTGCAACATTGAGAATGCAACTCATACTTGCATTGCATAATAAGGGCATTCTGACATATTTGGACCGCAACATCATGTTACGAGTCATTTCATGTCATTTTGATGATAAAATATAATTGCAGCTGAATGTAACACCTGTCTTGGTGTTAAATGTAGTTCATGTCAGGTACATCCTGGCATGTAGAGCTGTGGTCAGTCAGTTTGTTTTGAGGTGAACTTGCTTCCAGTTTGTTTTCAATGAGTGTGACGAGGATAAATGGATGTTCCCCAGCACAAGCTCTTTGAACTTGAAAACAAAGACTCTTCCTTAATCTGACAGCTAATGAAACACATATGATGTACTGACGAAGAGAGTGTTTGTGTGTGTGTGTGTGTGTGTGTGTTCTTGTGCACAGAGCTAGAGGGGATCATTCATAATTACTTCATGATGTGCTTCAACTGTTTTCCTTTCTTAGCCATCAGATGCTCCTGGTCTAAGGCCGTAGAAAAAACCCAGCAATTATCTGCAGCCTGGCTGCATAATGACTCCCACCAAACACAACACAAAACCAACAAACACGTGAAGTCACTGAAACTCCTTCCTCCGTCTTCACACACACATTTCTCTTGAATTTACCACATTCTTCCCCTCCTACTTCACCTCTTTAAATACTCTGAGTTCAAACAACAATTAGCCATCCTAAAATGAGTACAAATTGTGCAGTTGACTGAAATCCTGTCAGACCTGTCTTACTTGAGGCAACAGATCACACCTGTAGCTGCATACAGACGACTCGTCAACACAAAAGCTCTGTTCCAAAACCTAGCGAGTTGTCTGTTTATAGCCAAACATAAGCCAAAACATTTTATCCAAGATGGCAGATACACTACTATTCAAAAGTTTAGGGTCAGGAGTTAAACAAGTTAATTATTTTATTCAAAAATGACAGTAAAGACATATATAATTTGACAAAAGATTTCCATTTTAGACGAATGTTCTTTTAAACGTTCCATTTAAAATCCAGAAAAAAAAAAACACTGATAGCAATAAGATTTTTTTCCCCCAGCATATCAGAATCAGCATATTAGAATGATTTCTGGGGGAAAAAAATGCATTTTAAAACATAAAATAGTTATTTTAAATAGCAATATTTCACAATATTACTGTTTTTACTGTATTTTTGAGCAGATAAATAAACACATCCTTGGTGAGCATAAGAGGCTTCTTTCAAAAACATTAAAATATTAAATAATATGTATTTACCCCAAACTTTTAAACCATAGCATAGAAAGAAATATTGATTATACATGTGCTTATGTTTTGTTTAACACCAAGAAATACTGATATTGATTAAAATAAAATAAAAATGAACTATTTCACTTTCATTTCACCTGTTTTGTGTGCTGTGTACCTTTATGCTTAACAGACTTTTTTGTTTGCTTAGCCACATGCTAGCATCAAACTTTGTTGTTTATATGGAGTGCTGCTCATCTTTTTAGCTGCGCTTGAGTGATTTTCTGATATTTTATTTCAGTTAGGATGCTTCTTTAGTAGATAGAACTGCAGATGAAAAAGCAGTTCACTAGGTTTTGGAACAGATCTGATGTCTTAGCCAGCTCTAGTATCTTCCCTTTCGCACAATGTAGAAACGCTGTGCTCATCATAATCTTCCATCTGTGACTCTCATCAAAGCACAATATCGTTTTCCCCTCGTTTCTTGGAAAACCCTGAACCAGCATTAAAGACAATGTGTTTTCCAGGGATTGATAGAGTTTTCATGTGTGTACAATAGCACTGAGCTGTGGAAGTCAAGTCACATTTATTTATATAGCGCTTTATAAAATGCAGATTGTTTCAAAGCAGCTTCGCATTAGTAAAGCTGGAAAATAAGTGTTAATATTATATCAATTATTATATCAATTATATCAAATGCATCAATTATGAAACAAATTATATTTAAGCAACCTTACGTAGAGCTGATAACAAGAAGCTAAAACCAGCTTAAGATGGTTGGCTGGTTTAAGCTGAAAGTAACTGGTTTTAGCCTGGCTAAGCTTGTCAAGCTGGTTTTAGCTGGTTGGTCAGTTGGTCTCCCAGCCTAACCAGCTAAAGAAGTGGTCAAAACTAACCTCCCCTCTAAAACCAGCCTTGAACCAGCTATGACCAGGCTGGAAGACCAGTTAAACCAGCTTAGGCAAGTTTAATTTTTTTAATTTTTAATTTTTTTCAACAGAAGGCAATAGTGTCATTATTTAGCTCAAGTTATTTTAATGTTGATTCATTTCAGTTTAATAACAGTGTTAGTTTAACAAAGTTTCATTATCCAACTTAATTCTCTTGCCATCCGATAGTGTTAACAATTCATCCGTGCATATGTTTTTATCTCGTCATTTTTAATCAAAATAGCATAACTCAATCTTCTCTACTATGACGAGTGCCGGACGTCTCATCAAAGCTCAATATCGTTTTCCCCGTGTCTCTTGGAAAACCCTGAACCAGCATGAAAGAAGATGTGTTTTCCAGGGACTGACAGAGGTAGCATGTGTGTACAATACTGTAGCACTGAGCTGTGGAAGTTAGGGATGTTCAAGATTCCTTGCTTTCAGATTTTGTCACTGTTCCTTGTGGGAAAAATGAGACTCTGATATCATTCTGGAGATGTGGAGTAGATGTTCTGTAGCGTTCCCATACATGTAAACCCAAGGGCTTTGGGTGTTTCTTTTTTTTTATGACTGATAAATGTAATAATCCTACATTTTCTCTCTCTTTCTCTGTGTAGGCCGTGTGGTGGAGGAGGCAGGGGGGACGGCTGGACTCTTGGCAGGCAGCAGTGTGCGGAGCTCTTGCAGGTGTGTGGGTTTAGCCTCGGCACAGAGGTCTGGGAAAGAGAGCGAGGGAGAACGAGAGATAGGGAGTTGGGATGGGGTCCAATGCCAGGAATATCCAAACTTTACCTAGCCACATTCCTGTTTAATTCCTCTCGGGTCAAGATGGTCACATCAGGTTGTTCACCAGCTGGTGTGCACCGACAGAGAGGGACAGAAACAACCAATTAGAGGTGGAGAGTCAGTATAGAGGAAGTGTACGACATTGACCTTTTGTTGCCCCTGCATCAGATTTTCGGTAACTTTCATAGCTGTCATTGAGTTTACAAACTAGATCCAATGTCCAGGTTTATCCTGAGGGAGCTCAAGTCTGGCCCAGGGGCCCTTGCAGCTGTCTAACTCCCCAGACGCCATTTTAGAAAACATCTCCACCCAGAGTGATCACTCATCAGGTACTGGGACACAATGAAGGGACGAGGATGCTTCACCCAGAGGGGAAAGAACATGGCTGCCAGCCACGCCACCTGGAGAGTGATCTTGGGATTCGAGTTGTTTGTGCACATGTGCTGCTTTAGCACAGATGCATCGCTTTAGGTGGATTGCGGTTGTTAGCGTCATTGTGAAATCGCACAAACAAATGTGAATTGTGACGCATTGTATGGTCACGGTTGCTACAGCTGCAAGCCTCAAGGGTACAAATGAGGAACACTTTTTTTTGCCCATTCTCTCTCCTATCTCCACCTTTGTGTCCATCGCGTTCTGGGTTTAGTACAAGTATAAAAGGTTAAATGTTAAAATACACTACTTTGAAAGTATAGCCATGAAGGGTAAACATTATGTGGGTTAGCATGAAAGTAATGCACTAGAATTGACAACAACTGACTTAAGTTGAAAATGTATTTCTGTACATGTGATTCTTTGCTTGTTTTTACAACCTGAAGTACGAGTTGAAATTCTGTTCTGTGGTGATCAACAGCCTGAAATTAGAGCATTTCTCTAAAGACACATCACTCGGGCAGCTTTTAATTGTTGGTTAATCAAGTGAAATCAGGCAATATGAGAGAACCTGTTTATTCCAGCATTGGGGAGAGCATGTTTAAAGCCCGATGCTGTTGTTTGTCCTACCGCTATTAGAGAGGAGAGAGAACTCTTTCTGTTCTCATTCACGCCAAAACAAGTTTATGAATGTGCATGAGTGTTTACGAGTGCTTGACATTGCCAGACTAGTTTGAAAAATTCATCTGCGTTTCTCCAGAGCGTTTCCATCGAGTGATCAGGGCTGATGTCATGCCACATATTTACTTTTATGCTCGGTGGTAATTATAGCACGATTATCACTGTAATTAGCGCTTGTTTGTATTTGTGTGCTTATACATATGCACTATGCATCTCTTTCCAGGTGGAGTAGCAGCGTTCGTCACGACTCCGCTAGATGTTGCGAAGACTTGGATAATGTTGGCTGAGGTGAGACTTTGAAACTGTTGTTTAAATCTGTCTCCTGATGCCTCCCAGATGGAGTGCACGGTGAACAAACAAAAGGCCCTAATGTAGACAAAATCCACAGAAGAGAGAGAGAGAGTGAAGAAAAAGCATCAGTAGACACGCAGCTTGATCCAATCGCAGGGTCATCCAGGGACGCAACTGACGCACAAATGCAGTCCTCTTACTGTCTGCTGTGCATGTTAGATGTCAGAAGTCATTTGTATATTTAAGAGTAATTTCCACTTGTCTATGGACTGGAACGGAACTGCACTTTAGAGCTGCAGACTGCAGGCTTGGTATCTGGTGCAGATGCTCAATTCCAAAACCTAGGCAGCATTTGAAGCCTGACACAAAGGCTGTCCAAAAGCTATAAGCCACTTCAAATTCTGTCTAATTTTGGTAGAATTCTAAGGCAGCATCACATGTTACAGGGAAGGCAGTCCAAGGCAAATTTTTGCATTGTAAGTCAATGGAGGACAGCCTATTACAGCCTATTGGCTAATCTTCAATATTTGTTAAACATTTGCTTCTGATTTATCTATTTTTAGAGTTTAAACTGAAAAACAAATGCTTATAGGAGAAGTCACAGATCATTTTGCAATAGGTAGGATTAACATTTACACAGAGAATCTTAAAAGCACAGTATCACAAACAGCTTCATTCTAAAGGCCAGAGAGTGGATGGAAATGTCAAAAAAGATCATTATAAATGAAGTTGACTTTGGCTGACAGAGTGATGTGTTTTATTTGATGAGGGACATGCTTCAGGTTATCACTTCAGGTTGCCCTGTGATTTTTTTTCCTTCATTTGACCAATCAAAGAAATAGAGACCTCATGTTCAGGCAGGTCTGCTGTACTTTGTGTGTTTTGGCCGACAGACACTCTCCAGGCTGTTATCCAAGCCCTGTGGGGAACTGCAGTGCACTGGTCTGCTCAATGTACAGTCAACTCATCAACTGAATCTCTGAAAAATGAAAAACGAGCCCAGTCTAAATATAGAGCCATCAAAATTAGCCTCAGAATGTGGAGTTTGCCCATGCAAAACACAGTTGTTACGTTAACTCTCCTTCAACGTTTCCTGATATAGATGGTTTGTAGGAGAGCGACTATAAATATAGAAAGATTAGAAAGGGGAGCTGTTGAACAGGTGGAGACGGGTAGAGTATACCAGGGACAGAACAGAATAGAAAGGAAGACAAAACACTGTGTGTGTTTACATGTTTGACAGGAAGCTTAAAGACAGAACATCCATCATTATTACTGTGTTTTGTCTCTGTTTGTCAGGCTGGGACGAGCACAGCCAGTGGAAACATCCCAAAGGTTTTGTATGAGGTGTGGAGGAGCCGAGGAATACCTGGGTGAGAGTAAAAACTGTATGAGTACTGATATTGTATACCCCAATCAACATTTCTTTTTACATTCATTTTAAGCCCCTTTTAAAGCCCTTTCAACCTTGGTTCTTAAGACATTTTTTTAATGCACTGAATTATGGAGGATATATACACACTATATTGTTTTTTCTCAACTTTCTATTGATTAAAGAATCCTGGGGGGAAAAGAAAACATGGTTTTCAAAAATATGTTAATTTAACTTATTTCAGTCAGCATATTAGAATTATTTCTGAAGCATCATGTGAAACTGAAAACTGGAGTAATGACTGCTGAAAATTCAGCTTTGCATCACAGGAATAAATTACATTTTAAAATATATTTAAAATTAAAAAAAATATATTACTGTTTTTGCTGTATCTTTGATCAAATAAATGCAGTCTTGAGACTCAAACCATAAAAGTTAAAAAACTTACTGGCTCCAGACTTTTAAACACTATTGTGTGTGTATACAGTATATAAGCACATGAAACTGAGTAATTTTAATTAGTTTTTATTATAGTTTTTTATCAGTAGTTTTAAATATCATGTGATTATATGTTATTACATAATTCGCATTGCTAAATGGAACTGTGATTCATTCAAATAGGTATTTTTTCTTGATTTTCATAGTTTTTTTTTTAGATTCAAACATGTTTCCAAGAACTCTTCGTTGAAGAGTTTTTATGTTTATTTATTGATTTATTTATTTATTTTCTTTCTTTTTTTTAAGAAAATTATGAAAAATGACGAAAAAGCTAAGCCCATAGAAAAAGCTGGCAGTCACTATTGTTCTGCGCACAGAAATACCCACGAGTGATTGTGAATCTCGCTTCTAATAATAAACATTCCTCTCTATTTTTTAGGCAGAACACACATGAAACTCTATGACTTCAAGGAATTCCTAAAATCCCTTCCCAGATTGCAATATTTAAAACTAGGCAAAGGGGCTCAGCCATGCTTGCATAAAGGCAACAACTCTGGCAGTTTCACTACTGCATGTCTTGTACAAATTGCCCGGCTTTAAAGCTGTAATTGCTGTAATGGCTCCAATTGCAAACTAGTGAAGCCAAAAAGTGCTTCCATGTGTGTCAGAGCTCTTGCGGCGAGCTTTTAACCACACCAACCAAAACATCAGCAATCAAGGCAGCCGTCCGCTTGCGAGTTAACCTTCCTCAAAGCTTTGAAGTGCTGCTACCCCAACCCAGACTACCCATGTCCGCAAGCGAGTCGGCTTTGCTAAGCAGTCCAGGATGATGCAGCAGCCTGCTGAGAGAGTAATGCTAGCAATGTTTGCAGTGAGCTCATAATGACTTGCAGTTGTAGTGAAATCAGTTGGAGCTTTGGTTAGATATAGTGTAAGTTGCTTCCTTTGGAGTATTGCAGTGGTGTATGACCTGCCTCTGATCAGAAATCTACTTTAGTAAGCTTCTGGTAAGCATGCAGTATTTATAGAGTCATTAATAGCGGTGTTATTAGACCCGTCCACCGCTGACTGATGGCCGATCATGGCTGGGTAGGGTGGTGGTGATGTCACAATGCGCTCATCTGACTGTGTCATAACCAAGCGGCAACCTCCCGCTCTCTCTCGTGAAGCCAACACGGAAGTGACTTAAACTGTAATTCATCAACTGGCCGGTAGAGGCTGACTGCAAAAGGGAGTCAATCCCATAGACTCCCCATGTTAAATTGCCCAACTTTACAGCAGAAAAAAACATGTTTACAGCCTGGTTCAAAAAATGATTTTGGTCTATATAGCTAATTTTGCCCTTCATGACAACTGTGAGGGGGTGAATTTTTTTTATAACTCATCCGTTTAAATTATATTAAGCCTTAAAGTTCTGCATAATTAAGGGTGCGGCCACTTGAGTGACAGGCATATTGCGGCTGCTGTCACCACCGTCGAGCTAGGTGGGCGTGGTTTCAGCAACCAGCTCCCGCCTCTTTGCCCATTTTCGATTATCCGGGAGTGTCGCGCTGCCAAGATGACGACGGCCGGCTCCGCCTACTTTAGGCTTCAAAAACGTTCTTCGGAAACCTACGGGTGACGTCACGGACACTACGTCCATGTTTTTATAGTCTATGGTTATACTGTTTTGTCTAACAGTATGTTTCATTTCCTGTTGTAGCAGATCGGGATGGTTTGTAGTTTGATAGCAAGTGCCAGTCATAGATATGAATGCTTGGCTTATTATTAGTGATGCTGTCAGGCTTGTTGTTTACTGTAAAACAGTTAAATAAAATCTCCCAAATGTATCTCTACATCTAAAACATGTCTTTATAAGTTCACAATGTTGTTGAAGATGAAATATAATGTAGATAACATTGAATAAATATTTTTTCATCAGGTTAGATATTGATTTATCACTCAAACCCTTTAACCTTTCTACTTAAGAGTCATGTCTCACAAATCCACCATGTTTGTAGTTTTTTGATGCATTTTATTTGTCTTTGTAGTTCTAATGGAGTCTGAATATCCAAATTTCCAACATAAATAGTAAACCATCTAGGTACCATCTAGATATCACAATGTACAGACTTATTCTAATTTCAGATGGATAGTATGCAAATTGGGTTTTTATTTTCAGATTATTCTTACATTATTAAGTCATTAACAATAGGCAGTTATATAAATAATTGAACAGAAATATTATGAAGTAACTACAGCAGTCCGGTGGTACAAGTCAGCTTTTTCAGAGCTTTTAAATTGAAATTATGAGTTCTATAATGGCATGATCACTTTTTAAAAGTTAAAATCATCATCTCTTGTGATAATTCCGACATTATATCCGGTAATTCCTGCGTGAATGATGATCTTTATACTGCACTGGTTGCTTTGTATGTTTTTATGCTGTTCATTAGAAAATCAGTATTTTTACTCAATCCTAATCATGCAAGCAACGCTCAAGTTTTCTTCAGAAAACATAAAAGAAGTTTCAGTAGTTGTATGAAGTTTTTGTTACGCATATTTGAGGTTTCCATTGCAGAAGCACGCATGCAAGGTTTCACATTTCTCTTTTAGTGCATAGTTTGAAATCCCAACCCCACGCAGCACAGACAAACTGTCAGAACGCGTCCTTGCTAATTCGTTCCAGGATGAGTGTGTTTGCTCACAGGTCCACACACACAAGCTCACTCTGACATGGCATCTCTCTGTAAATCACATGATCCCAGCAGAAGCATGCTGAAATGTCGAGTTCTGCGAATCCCTGGAATAGTCAAGAGATCCCTGACATGCTTGGCACCTTGTACAGCTTTGCAGTTGACAAAATTGATGTATTAGTGGTTACACCACTCGTGACCTTATTTCTAATTTTAGATCCAACCCACCCCCACTTTCCGACCACCATTATCCCCCACAGGTGCCACACTGAAGGACTGAGTGCGACACCTGTTTGAGAAAGTTTGAAAATAGGAAGATTGAGAAAAGTTGAGGAAGATGGAACAAAACGAGTGCGGGAGGACAAGAAAGGAAGCGAAGGGAGCCAAAGCGAGAGAGGGTTGGGGGTGTGCTGGGAGCTTGAGGGACGTTTGTGGATATCATCTGGCCATCAGTCATGCGGAGAGGCCCCCGGGGGCCAGTGCTTATACCAAAAGCAGCTGCGTGGAAAAGAGCCTTAGGAGACTACAGTACTTTCATGGCCTGTCGCATCCTCGAACCTCTCCAACATCAACAACCCCTACACTGCACATTCCTGCTCAAACGCTCCGTAATCTGTCAAACAACACACTGTCAGCTGAGAAATGCTGAATACTTGTGTTATCGAGCATAGCTAATGTTTTATGCTGCTCTGTAAATTTCATCTAACAAAGTTACATCCAAGCTTGCAACTGTGTGCATCTACAGCAGTTTCTGTACTTGGAGCTGTCAATAATGATTTAATAATGATTCCGGTTTCCTACTCAATTAATGATTATTTTAGTCAGATTCTTTTTCGAGGAAGAAATGTAACTTAACTATATTATGCTAAACAAACACAAATTTGGTAAAAATGTGGTTTAAAAAATATTATTGAGAGAACTCATTTTGTGAATCTTGTGAATACAAGTTGCCAAATGAACAACCGCTCATTGACATTGAAGGTGGGAGAGAGCGCTGTACATTCACTCCCCCCACGACTTCCCCACCCTTTAGGAATCTGGCTTATAGTAATTGTGCTGTGTATTTTGATTTTCTGAAAAGAAGCATCTCATTAGAGTCATTCATTCAGGATTTGAACTATACTGATTGCTCTGTATGTTTTCATTCAGTAAAAAGAACCGTGAGAGTCATCAGGAGTCAGATGATTTTAGTGCAGTACATTCCAATACATGTATGACAACCATTGGGTTTAAGTATGTTTTAATAATGTCACCTGTTCTGAATAAAAGCAAGTTTACATAAACCAACAATTACAAAAGGAATACAAAAAAGTCCTGTGTGCACAGCCCCTAAATCTGTAGACAGATATATGAAAATATAAATGGGAATAAAAATATCAATGATTTATGACTTTGCTCTAATAATGTCTTTGAATTATCTTAATCGAGTGACTTTTTTCAACAAATGTTGATGTTTTTAATTGTGAATAATCACCGTATTTTTGTAATTAATTATTAGCTTGAAAAGACTGTTATTGCTAACTCTTGCTTTTATGTTTTCTCATCCTGTCTGAAGCCTGTTTGCCGGCAGCATCCCCAGAGTGACGTTCATCAGCATGGGAGGCTTCATTTTCCTCGGAGCATATGAGAAAGTGCGGCGGACGCTTTTATAAACACCATCATCACGGACCGCTGTGGGTCAGTTTGTACTGGACTGGTTTCTTCAACCCAGACCAGGAGCAAACGGCAAACTACAGATCACTGGAGGTTGGTCAAATCTGAGAAATGCACCCTCTGTCCCAGTTTGAACCGGTGGTCTTGAGGGCCCCGGCGAGGCCACCTGGTGCCTGAATAAAACGATCACATAACACAGTGGTTTGCATTCCTGCTCATCAGTGCACAACATATTGAGTTTAACTGCCTGAATTCCACTTATGTTGCAACACAGATCGAATTCAAACTAGATATCATTTTTTGCAAGCTTACATGGATCTATTAAAGAAGTAATTTAGCAAAAATGAATCGGCCGTTTGTATTAAAACACGACTGCGCTGGTGTTTATATACTGAGCTCATCAGTAACGAGTTACCAAAATTATTCCAGTGGATTATCGTTACATGTTGAGTCTAGACTTTGATCCCCAAGCTTGCTCTACCTGCTTCACTATTATTAGCTAAAAAAACACAGAGAAAAAGACCGATTAGTCCACAGGTGTGAATGTTTGTCAGACCTGCCACGAAGCGCGGGGCACACGAACAGTACAGAGCATTTGACTAGAGCAACAGTGGCCCTGCAGCTCTTAGTCAACAACCACCTTTCACTGGAATGTGTTTTCTGTCCAAACACACTCAAATAATACTGATGAACGAGTGAAGGGCAACACATCACGAGAGATTTCTGTCATTTACAAAAGTACACTGAAATAAGTTACAGGGTTGCAAATTTAGCTAAACATAAAAATATTCAGCATAACTCCAGTCTTCAGTGTCACATGATCCTTCAGAAATCATTCTAATATGCCGATTTTATCAATGTTGAAAACAGTTGTTGCTTACTATATACACAGTACATATAGTATACATTACATTTATGCTGTTATTGGGTGGATCAAATTAAAATATGATTTTTAATGCGTCTGACACAGTTGACAAATTAAGTTATGAAGTTATTACATTTTTAGAAAACAAAAATTCAAAACAGCTTGCTCCCTTGCATGGTTCATTAGCTGAGACATTTCTCTGCAAATATATACATTTATAAATAATGTATGATAAAAATTCACATGCTTTTTCTCTTGTCTCAAGAATCCGTGATATAGGCAACAGGGATACACTACTATATATTTTGCAATATTGCATTGTGATAGTTTTTATTCAAGTAAATACAGCTTTAGTGAACATAAATATTATCTTTCAAAAACATAACTGAGTTGAATGGCTGAGCTTGATTAGTGCAGTCAACGCTATACATTTTTTTTTCTTTCTGCAATGCTGTAAAAGTCACTTCCTGAGTGGGGCTAAATCTAAATATTAATTCGATTTTTTTGGATTCAATTGAATATATTTTTTAAATGGATGAAAATGATTATTTCTTAATTCTTTAATACAACTAGACCAGTGAATTCAAACTGGCTAAAATGTGCAAAATAAAAGAAATTTGATATATTTAAAGCTACTTATGCAATTTTTATTTTTTATTCCAACTCAATAGATCTCACTCCAAAGACCATGGAATTTGTGTTTTGTTTGCTTTGAAATGTGAGGAGGCACCAACTTACCCTATTCAGTCATTTCAACCACTGTGCATCAAAATAAAAACACAAACCAGATGATGTAAAAGAGCAAAATGTGACTTTAATAAACACCTGCCATGTGGGTGAACAGCAGTGATTAGAGTTGAGTTCAATAGTAATTATGTCCCCACTGGATGCAACAAATGCCTCGTTTATAATGGGTTTTAATGTTTTTGTCTCGTCGCTCCGGGACATGGCATCACAATATGGTAAGGGGCGTAACATTTCCGTCACACGCTTGAGGTATTCAGCCAATCACAACACACTGGATAGCTGGCCAACCACAGCACACCTTGCTTTTCAGACCGATGAGCTTTGTAAAAATCGACGCGTTTCAGAAAGGCGGGGCATAGAGGAGAAACAATAATGTACAGTATGTGGAAAATAATGTTTTTTTTAACCTTAAACCGCATAAACACATTTCATTACACCAAATACACAAAATAATGTTCTTTTTAGCAACATCATATGACCCCTTTAAAGTAACTGTAAGATGTAACTAAGTTGTAATCAAGTATATAATCTGCTAAAAAGAATAAACTCTTAAGAGTCATTCATCTGGCCTGGGAATTTAACTATACTAGTTGTGCTGTATATTTTGACTCACTAAAAAGAACCGTCTTGTAAGAGTTATTCGGAATCGAACTATACTGTTTGTGCTATAGGTTATGACTCACTACAAAGAACCAGTTCATAAGAGTCAAATGTTCGGGAATTGAACTATAGCCTACTGGTTGCGCTGTATGTTTCGTCCCACTAAAAAGAACTGTCTCGTAACAAGAGTCATTCGTTTGGGAATCTGACTATACTGTTTACGCTGTATGTTTTGATTTGCTAAAAAGAAATTTATTGGGTGGATCAAATTAAAATATGATTTTTAATGCGTCTGACACAGTTGACAAATTAAGTTATGAAGTTATTACATTTTTAGAAAACAAAAATTCAAAACAGCTTGCTCCCTTGCATGGTTCATTAGCTGAGACATTTCTCTGCAAATATATACATTTATAAATAATGTATGATAAAAATGCACATGCTTTTTCTCTTGTCTCAAGAATCCGTGATATAGGCAACAGGGATACACTACTATATATTTTGCAATATTGCATTGTGATAGTTTTTATTCAAGTAAATACAGCTTTAGTGAACATAAATATTATCTTTCAAAAACATAACCGAGTTGAATGGCTGAGCTTGATTAGTGCAGTCAACGCTATACATTTTTTTTTCTTTCTGCAATGCTGTAAAAGTCACTTCCTGAGTGGGGCTAAATCTAAATATTAATTCGATTTTTTTGGATTCAATTGAATATATTTTTTAAATGGATGAAAATGATTATTTCTTAATTCTTTAATACAACTAGACCAGTGAATTCAAACTGGCTAAAATGTGCAAAATAAAAGAAATTTGATATATTTAAAGCTACTTATGCAATTTTTATTTTTTATTCCAACTCAATAGATCTCACTCCAAAGACCATGGAATTTGTGTTTTGTTTGCTTTGAAATGTGAGGAGGCACCAACTTACCCTATTCAGTCATTTCAACCACTGTGCATCAAAATAAAAACACAAACCAGATGATGTAAAAGAGCAAAATGTGACTTTAATAAACACCTGCCATGTGGGTGAACAGCAGTGATTAGAGTTGAGTTCAATAAGTTAATCTGGTATAAAACAGGGTGACCCAAACTAGTTCACAGAGCTGGATTACACAGTTAGCCAGCTAACCACATTATCAAAGTACTGCTATGGTCAACAGATTTTGGGGTTAAACTGGCATTTGCTGTAATCCAACTTTACAAAACATTCCCCTAGTTTAGTAGTACAGATGTTATACTATTTGGCCTAAAAAACAACATTGGCTGTCGACATGAACCGGTTTGGCTCAGGCCAACTAATAAATGTAGCTTAGCTGCTTTAGTCTTTACCAAAGACTATGAGAGACTAGCTGACGAGGTGTTCACTTTTTCCTGCTTATTCCCTTTAGGTGAAGACATTCTGTGTGGTTGAAGTCCCGCACACACAGCTCGAGTTTTCTAGAGAGACGCTCTTTCCCTTTTGTGATTTGGCAGCATTCGGCTTTGCTGTTAGCTAAAATTCACTGTTAGAAGCAGTCTCTCTAAATATTATTTTTGGATCATTTATTTCCCCAAATATGTTTAAAAAAGATAGTCAACAAATACATAAAAAAAATCATTTAAAAAACCACAGGTATGTAGGCAAGTGAAGCAGCTTTCGGTGGCGTGTACCTTTGTTAACGGAAGAGCCTCGATTGCATCAGAATCTCAAGCTGTAAAAATGTGATTTATCAAAGTGCTTATATTTTCCCTTATGCCAATATGTCATTTTTGTACCATAACAGACCTGAAAATTCAATGCAGAGCTCTTCCTTCATCCTATATATAATCTGACAAAGGAATATTCCAGGTTAAACACCAGTTAGTAATGACAAATACAATAGCTTTTTTGTTTGCTTTTACAAATGTAAAGTATTTTTACGGTAAATAATGCAATGCATAGCCCATTTAGTGAATTTCCATTATTTTTTAATTGAGTATCTTTTATAGAGATTGCACTTACGACAACAAAAAAATCATTTCTAGCCAATTAAACATTTCAGAATTATAAATTTAGAAATATGTAATTTTCCAGTAAATATAAATTCGCAAAAAAATACACTACTGTTCAAAAGTTTGGGTCGATTTTTTTTTCTTTAACTGTGTTTTTTAAATCTCTTATACTCACCAAGGCTGCATTTATCTGATTAAGAATACAGTAATATTGTAAAATATTACTATTGAACTTTTCTCTTTTAATTTTAAATATATTTGAATTCATTTTGAAACAGTGCTACATTTTCAGGAGTCTTTGATGAATAAAAGTTCAAAAGAACAGCATATATTTGAAATTTTAGTTAATTTGTAACATTATAAATGTCTTTACGGTCACTTTTGATCTACGTAATGCATCCTTGCTAAAGAAAAGTACTGTAGATCGTATTAATTCCCATGACTTTTTTAATCATAAAAAAAAAAAAGTAAATTGAACCCCATTTCTTGTTTTTAACCTGGAATATTCCTTTAAGGCGATCTATTTTGATTGGGTTGTCTAAACTTCAAGTGCATGACAAAATTCCCATTTGTGAGAGGGAAAGCATACAGACATCTTCCAACAAAAAACTGACTTGTGGATTCTTTGATCTTGCAATAAGGCACTGCTTATAAAACTGGGAAAAGCAGGAGAGATCTGTTAAAAAAAAAAACAATGAAATAAAATATAACCACTCTGATCTCACCATGCACCGAATAGAGTTAAACACTCTTTTGTAAAAGTTATAGAATACATACATTCACGTATTTATATATGAAAACTCTTATGTACAGCTCAAAGCCCAACGTTATAGCACTCTGTCATACATTTTGCATGCGTCAAATGCAAGTCACATTTCTGAAGTGTGAACGAAGCCTCCCTGAGGAGGATTATATCTATATACATCATAAACGCTCGCATGGGACGTCATCGCCCCACTCAAGCTTCGCCTTCAAACTCCGGACGCCCCTATTCTGCATTCAGATAGATGGGGGCAGCTTTGTCTGTGCCCCTCAGTGTGAGGTAGCAGTTCTCAGTGCAAAAGGATAAAGAAGAGGGTTGGTGAGGCGTTAGTCACTGGCCCGCCTGAAGGATTCGCTCTCGCTTAGGGTGGCATCGGCCGTATGTGCGTGTCCGTTGGGTAATCGAGTCTGTTTGAGCTCAGACCCAATGTCACAGTCCCCAGGCAGGAGCTTTACTGGCCGATGGTAGCTCTCTTCAAGTGAGGGAGGTATGTCTGACCTATTCACCAACACTCCTGAGAGAGATTAGAAAGGAAGTGAGGTCACTGTATCATCAACCTCATATAAATCACTCAGAACTGACATGATAAAATGTGTGTTTTTGCCCAGCGGTGGCAGGAATAGTGATTTACGGGGGATGAGTGAGTCGTCTTGAATTTATGGCTATCTAAAGTCTGATGAATCCTCGTTCTCACCTTTTCTGTCGCTGTACTGGTGCGACGAGGGTGATCCGGTCACCCTGTCGTGGTTGGTGGGAAAGATGGGAGTTTGGCTGTCTTTCCTGACCCCGTTGGGTGTGCCATTGCAGTGTGGCTCATTGTTGTGGCTGGTGAAAGTCGATGTTTTGTGTGTCTGCTGATACTCCAGGCCTGAAGGGGGCGCTATCCTGTAGTTACAGTGTTTGGAGTAGCTGGTGCCATTTTCCAAGCAGTCTGTACACACGACTGGCCCATCATAGCCTGAAATGAGAGAAACTTGCTTAATTATGATGTTGTGCGACGAACATTTAAACAGCGGACACGAAAATTCACCAGTTCATCGAATTTGTGAATGCATTTTATAGGTCTTATTGTGAACGAAGCATCCAGGTATACACTGCTGTTCAGAAGTTTGGGATCAGTAAGATTGTTAATGTTTTTAATGGAGTCTCTTATGCTCATCAAGGCTGTATTTATTTGATCAAAAATACAGAAAAAACTGTTATATTGTGAAATATTATTGCACTTTCTAATTTTGGTTTCCTATTTTAATATTAGAGCTGGGCTCGATTTTCTGATTAATCGTTTTTTTAAATGACGTCGATTCGATATCGATTCTCAAAAGGAGCGAATCTATCTTTTCCGGTATTTATTTCAGCACACAATAAATATTAATAAATCTTTATTTTTAAAGGAATAATCACATCTGTTTCTTTTTAATTTTAACAGTAAACCTCTGTTGTGCAGCACTTTGTTTGCCAAAAAATAAAAGGGTTTAATTTTCATTTGATTAGGATAAATTAAATGAATGTTTTATGCCTTCATCTGATTACCAGAAAAATTAAGAACCTTTTATAGGGCCCTATTATTGTTTAAAAAATGACCCCATACAAAAAAAAGAATAGGTTTAAAATACAGGCATGTGGTTCTTAATTTCTTTTTATTAATTCACCATTTGTAAACTGATGTTTACTGTTCATTTTTTTAGAAATATCAATAGCATTTGTATTAAAACTATATTCACTGAATGTAATAAAAAAAAAAATCGAGAATCGAATCGAGAGCTTGCGTATCGAAATCGAATCGAGACATCTGAATCGATACCCAGTCCTATTTAATATACTTTAAAATATCATTTATTTCTGCGATGCAGTGCTGAATTTTCATCCGCCGTTTCTCCAGTCTTCAGTGTCACATGATCCTTCAGAAATCATGCTGATTTTTTTATCATTGTTGAAACTGTTGCGCTGCTTAATATTTTTTTGGGACCTGTGATACTTTTTTCTTTGATTCTTTGTTTAATAAAAAGTTCAAAAGAACAGCATTTATTCAAAATAGAAATATTTTCTAACAATATAGGTCTTTACTATCACTTTTTATCCATTTAACATCCTTGCTGAACAAATGTACTAATTTCTTTGAAAGAAAGAAAGAAAAAGAGAAATGTATTCACCCCAAACTTTTGAATAGTAGTGTATATTGTAATGCAACATTTATATTTTGAATAAACACTGTTATTTGTAACTTATCAAAGAATCCTGAAAAAAAGTATCACAGGTCCCAAAAAATATAATATTAAGCAGCACAACTGTTTCCAACATTGATTATAAATCAGCATTTTAGAATGATTTCTGAAGGATCATGTGACACTGAAGACTGGAGTAATGATGCTGAAAATTCAGCTTTGCTTCACGGGAATAAATTATATTTTAAAGTATATTAAAATAGAAAACGGTTGTTTTAAATTGCAATAATATTTCACAAAATGACCAAAAAAAAAATCTGTATTTTTGATCAAATAGATACAGCCTTGATGACCGTAAGAAACTCATTTCAAAACATAAAAAATCTTACGGATCCCAAACTTTTGAACGGCAGAAAAATGTTTTGACCTTGTAATGTTTAAATCTATTCTACAGATTGTCTTTCAAAATCTACTCAGAAAAAGTGTGGGTACTCTACCATTGTTTTCTATGCGTCCGTTGGGTTGAGATCCACCATTGGACTCCACCCGTATGCACACGTCCTGTCTCTCTGATAAAGTGCCCTGAGAGGACAGGTAACTGGGGACATCAGGAGGGACAATTGTCTCATCTGTAAAAGGCAAGCGCAAAGGTTATAGATAAAACTCTTATGTAAAAAATTAATAAATACAATAAATGCAGAGCCCTAAACAAATACAAAATCTGTGTGAAAATACGCACCTGTGTTTACACTGCACTCCTCGCTCTTCTTCCTTGTCTGGTAGATAATACACACCCAAACCAGTGACGTCACCACAATACTGGTCACCACAGCGATGACGATGATTCCCACAGTAACAGTGCTGGGGCTTGAAAAAGGCGTGCATTCCTCAAAGCGTTGGTAAATATTGAGCTGGCAGTGAGCTCGCTCCGTGCCGAGCGTGTTAGACATGACACAGGTGTAGCGTCCAGCGTCCTCTAAGGTGGTGCTTCCGATCACCAACAGCTGATTCCCTGGAGTGAAGTAGTGACGGTCGCTGGGTCTCAGAGGCTCCTCCCCCTTTAGCCAGGTGATGCGAGGAGGTGGGCTGCCTAGAGCCTTGCACAGCAACGCAACAGTCTCGCCCACTACAACATTTCGATCCTCCATTTCCTGTGCAAGATGAGGGGTCTCTGCAGGAAGATCACAGGGAATAGTTACTGAATTACATATGACTTTTTTTGTGTGTGAATAACATAACATGATATTTGTAATCTGCTTTCTGATCGATTGACTCTTATGAACTGGTGGAAACAACAAATAACATACAGTTTCAAAAAAGAACATGTATTCAATTCCTGAACAAATGACTCCTATGAACTGGTTCTTTCCAGTGAATCAAAAACATATGGCATAACCTGTTGAATTGCTGAATTAATGAATCTTAGGTTCTTTTTTAGTGAATCAAAAATATACAGAGAGTCTTGTCTAGTTTGAATGAATGACTCTTATGAACTAGTTCTTTTTAGTAAATGAAAAACATACAACACAATCATTGTAGTCCGATTCCCGAACAAATGACTCTTATGAGCCCATTCGCTTTTAATGAATCAAACACATACAGAACAATCAGCATAGTCCAGTTCCTGAACGAATGACTCTTATGAGCCTGTTCATTTTTAGTGCATGAATAAATGGCTCTTATGAACTGGTTATTTTCTAGTGACACCAGTACGTAGTCTGATTTATTATACGGTCTGACCCTCGCTTCAATTCTTTTTAGTGAAAACAAAAAACAAAGCCCACTTTAATCCAACTATACCACATCATGTCCACATTAAAATAATCAGTATTTGACTATTTCTGTCTAGCAGCTACTCAGTCGAAATACCACTATGTGAGCCTTCAGCACTTCCTCTACCCCCGGTGACCTCTTTCCTGACCTTTGACCTTCAAGCCCGCACATAAAGCCCAGCTGCTTCAGATGGGGAACGAAAAAACATTCTTACGCAGAACTAAGCAGGGGGTAGCAAAACTTCAACAGCTTAAAAAACAAATCCATAATGAGATAAAAAAAGGGTATTTTTACATAGTGTAAATATGGCAAAAATGGTCATACCTAGCACTGTTAGAGTGACGTTTGCGGAGATCATGCCCGCCGTGTTTTTTGCCGTGCAACTGTACATGCCCATATCCTCAGGCTTCACGTCCATGATGAAGAAGACATCGTCATCAGGCATTACACGCATGCGGCGCTCTCGGGCGGCAGGGAAATCTGTACCACCATCTTTCTGCCATGCCACTTGGGGAGTGGGATGTCCTTCAGCCGCACACTCCAACCGCGCCTTCGTGCCCGTCCGGATCGTGATGTCGCGTGGGGTCTTGACAAATGAAGGCAGCACTGAGCGCATAGAGAGGCAAAGGGAAAATTAGCCCTAGCAAGGATTATTCCCATAATGTTGCTACATCAGCACCAAACAAGCCCAGCATTCATAGCTGTGACTAACTCAATTGGCGATGGGAAATGGCTTGATTTGGACGGGCATGAAACCAAAATGCCTCAGGACAATCAATTTGCATCTGCTGCTCGAACTGACAAGGCATGTAATCCAAGCGTATTGCTAACAGCAGAGAAAATAAAAATGCCCAAATTCTAGTGGCACAGTTCAGTCTGAATGTAAAATATATACAATTCACTGAAGCAAAAGCTCTGAGCAAATGTTGCATGATGGGAATTTAGTGCAACTAGTGTGACCTGTGTGTTTAAAAAAATTACAGGTTAGACGGCCTTAAAATTACCTTCAAAAGCAAATAATTTTAGACTTTTATATACATAAATAACACAATTATGAATTTATATGTATAAAATAGTACTTAAATATTATATAAACATTATATTATATGTGACCCTAGACCAAATGCCCAAATTCTAGTGGCACAGTTCAGTCTGAATGTAAAATATATACAATTCACTGAAGCAAAAGCTCTGAGCAAATGTTGCATGATGGGAATTTAGTGCAACTAGTGTGACCTGTGTGTTTAAAAAAATTACAGGTTAGACGGCCTTAAAATTACCTTCAAAAGCAAATAATTTTAGACTTTTATATACATAAATAACACAATTATGAATTTATATGTATAAAATAGTACTTAAATATTATAGAAACATTATATTATATGTGACCCTAGACCACATCATGTTCCATGAAAATATTTTGTAAATTTCCTACTGTAAATATATCAAAACTTAATTTTAGTTTAGTAATATGCAATGACTTCATTTGGACAACTTTAAAGGCGATTTTCTCAATATTTAGCTTTTTTTGCACCCTCAGATTCCAGATTTTCAAATAGTTGCATCTCGGCCAAATATTGTCCTATCCTAACAATCCATACATCAATGGAAAGCTTATTTACTCATGAATATTGATGTACAACAACTATAATTAATAATATATTATTAAAATATAATATTCAGGTAGCTGGGTTAAAAAAATCTATTTGTATAAATAAAAAGTTGAACCAAAAGTATTTTAACTTTTTTATTTTAATGGTTATATATTTTAAACATTTAAAATATTTTAATATATATATTAAATTATTTATTTAAATATGAATTAAACATTATTATTTCAAGTCTTAAAGGAAATTATATATTTTATTATTTGTTTATAAGTCAATTAAGAATTAAATAAATGACAACTACTGTGAATTAAGCACTTACTGACTACTGACTTTTTGTGATTTAAAACACAAATTATGTAAATAGCATTTATTTGTATGACAGTTAAATGTCAGTTTGTACAATTCACAAAATGTTCCCACTAAAACAAACTGTCTGAATGATGGGAATTGTGTGGTGAGAATGGGATGGGAACTTGTATAACTGTCTAGGAACACCTTACATAGTCAACTGAAGTGGAAAACGGATATGGAAGAGTACCAATGTAGTTTACTAATATATAGTTGAGAAATGTACCGTTTACAGTGACCCGGGCCCTGTTAGAGTAGGAGGAGCCAAAGTGATTGCTGATGATGCACTGGTAGCGGCCCTCATGGTTGAAGGTGACGTGCCGGAGGTGGAGGATAGTGGTGTACTCCATCACCCCTCCGTCACTGGCCCGCACGTGGGCGAAATTCTCCACCTCGGCTTGACGTAGTGTCTCCTGGTCCTTGAGCCAGGTGAAGGTCATGGGCGAGCTGCTGCTGCTGGCGGCCGTGCAGGTCAGACGCACATCTTTGCCCAAAACTGCTGCTGTGGTGACAGGGTGAACGGTGATCTGGGGTTTAGGAAGGTCATCTGGAGGGGAAGTACGAGGATAGAGACATTTTAACACACCATTAGATTAAGTTTCTTATTGTGACTGACTTGTTTGCTTGTTAAAGACATTACAGCACTGCTTACCACAAACAAAGCTCTGTGATGGGACCTGGTAGATGCTGCTGCCCTTTAGGCTCTCTGGGTGGGCACATGTGGCCTGAACGCCAGCCTTCAGCCCTCGTGTTACCAGCCACTCCGGAAACCAGTGCAGCTGGCAGTCGCACAGAAAACTATCACTCTGAATATGACTGCAGAGAGAGGGATCGAAAGAAAGATGAGTGAAAGCCAGACAGCAAGCATTTGAACTGTAAACTTCAACATGATGTAGATGATTTGACAGAAGTGAATTATTGTGCACATTTATGTCCGGTTACAATAGTAGCCTCCAAATAACATCTGGACTTTAACATACATAACACACTGGTTTTACCTTAATTTAATATGCATAGCATAACGTCAATTTAAAAAAAAACTAATAATAATAATTAAAAGCAGTACAAAAAAATGTATAGTAAATTAAAAAGGAATAATTTCAGATTAAATGATTTCAATATTTAAGAATATATTATTCCAACAACAATTTTTTATGTGTTCATTAATGCGGCATTTATTTTCTTTAGGATTCCTTGAGCAGAAAGTTCAAAAGAACAGCATTTATTTGAAACAGAAATGCATTCATTCCTCTTTCAAAAAGTGTATATCTAAATAATGGCAACTTTAAATAATAGTATTATAAATAATACATTCTCAGGTACATGGGTTTAAAAACTTAACTAAAGTGCACTTTTGAATATTAAAATTGTTATTTGTCATGTCATACTTTGCATTTTAATTAACTGTCAGCCAAACATTCATGATGCCAAGAAACATTATAATCGGCTGAGTAGCTGTGCGTGTGAACAGGAGCACGTGTATTAATGGGACTCACAGGTAACGCAGGTTCTTCATCTTGCTAAATGCCTCGGGTTGGATGGAGCGGATGGCATTTTCCCCCAAGTTCCTGTTGAGAGATTAAACAGGGCCCTCAGGCGTGACAGAAAGAGGACATGGGAACGCTCACATACAGCTGCTGCACTGGCATGCAAATCTGAACAAGGTGGAAAGACCCCAATATCAGACGGAGAGTTACAGTGTCTGCAGAAGTGCTTAAAAATGCCATTTCTTCTACGAAACTGACCATATGCTCCATAACCTTGTTCCTGTGCAAGTTAAAGCTGGCTCTAACGAGACAAGAGCAGCTGGCCTTGCAAACCACCCCGTCCTCTCCTTTTACAAAGACACTATTAAATTGCTAGCAGCCCTCTTAAGCATTTACTTTTGGCAGCCGCTGCTGTAGGGGCCGAACGGCATTGTGGGATACTCACAGGTGCTCCAGAGCCTCCAGGCCCGAGAAGGCTTTCTTGGCCACCGACTTGATCTTGTTTCCAAACAGAGTTCTGCCATTTCCAGACACGCAGAGAGAGAGAGAAAGAGAGTGCACAATTAGTTGGGCTGAATCTGATAAGAGAAGGGGATTGTGGGATTGGAAATCCGAACTGAGTAGAGATTAGGAGGAGGGTGAGGAATCGGGGCCCGGCGCAGCTCTTCAAAGCTGACTTTTATCTTTATTAGAATTTAATAGCGATGACAGGGTGGAGCCCAGAGCTTGAGGTCACATGAAAAGGAGCTTCGGTGGCTGGAGGACAAGACGGCTTGTAAAGTAATAAAAGTGGCCTTGTCAAGGCTGCGGTTCGAACCCCTTGTAGGGGCTAATCCTGCTCGCTCTTCAAAACCGGCCGTACGCGTGCACACACACCGAGGGACGGTGAATGGGCTCCCTCCCCCCCCACTGACACGATTTCCATTCTTAAGCATGTTGGACCAAAACAAGCCTCTGACAGTGCACTTCCTGTCCAAGAGGGCTCAAGACTCCTCAGATAGCACCATGAAGGCCGGCACCACCTCATATAAACCAAATTTGACACCTGACAATGTTGTCGTTTCAATCAGGGGATGATCTTTCTGGCTTTGGGTCGGCGGATATTGGCTCACAACCTGAGGCGTGTCAGGAGCTGCTGCATGCTGGGATAAACAAGACTTTCATAGCAGCTTGCAAAAGCAGGGATGCACCAATATCCATAATCTGATCATTATTCTCATGTTGTATATAAATCTATAAAAATCTTGGAAAAAAAAAAAGTCTATATTTTGTTTTAATAAATTTAATAAAACCATGTTTTAAATGCTACAAGTGAATTCAGGCATCACTTTGTAAAGGATACACTGATATTAAAATTTCGACTGATATCGATAATCTGATTTTTTTTATGTTATGTTATGGCTGGTAGCTGATAAATGGCTGATGTAAAAAAAATCTCTATAAAACGATTTTGTCTTAATGAATACAAAATAAACTAAAGCCATTTCAAAGCACTTAGGAACCACAACAGCAATGTACATTATGAAAAAATAATAAAAAAAAAATTAATATGTTTTAACAATATACCAAAATAAATTTGAATGATACTATCATTTGATATGGTTCTAAAATATACAAAAAGCATTATGAATAAAATTTATAGTCTAAAAATGTACATTCCTTAAAAAAAAATAAAAAAACATGAATTCGCAAAATAAAATTTCGACTGATATCGATAATCTGATTTTTTTTATGTTATGTTATGGCTGGTAGCTGATAAATGGCTGATGTAAAAAAAATCTCTATAAAACGATTTTGTCTTAATGAATACAAAATAAACTAAAGCCATTTCAAAGCACTTAGGAACCACAACAGCAATGTACATTATGAAAAAATAATTTTAAAAAAATTAATGTTTTAACAATATACCAAAATAAATTTGAATGATACTATCATTTGATATGGTTCTAAAATATACAAAAAGCATTATGAATAAAATTTATAGTCTAAAAATGTACATTCCTTAAAAAAAAATAAAAAAACATGAATTCGCAAAACAATATCATCTTAAAGAGCCAATTAAAGCATTCATTTAACTGTAAAAATGAGAATAAAATATAATAAATAAAACAAATCTCACTTCTAGAGTAAAGTTTCATGAGAAACACCTAGTTTTTTCAATATGTGCTTGCAGGAGTCACCCCGGAAAGCCCAGCCCCTGCCGTGTCTGTCAGCGGACTGATGGTCTGTGTGTGTGCGACAGTATCTGTCATCTCCTGAAAGACTAAGACATCACCTCCGGCCCCCCCACCATTTCTGAAGCAACCACCCATCTGCAGG
Source organism: Sinocyclocheilus grahami (assembly GCF_001515645.1). Lineage (NCBI taxonomy): Eukaryota > Metazoa > Chordata > Actinopteri > Cypriniformes > Cyprinidae > Sinocyclocheilus > Sinocyclocheilus grahami. Next base: position 754,011 of record NW_015505460.1, read on the forward strand.
TCACCTTCTGGGCAGTCTCGAGCCCTGGACTTCCATACCAGCCCCATAACTCAAAAAGATCTAGCAGTTCACTCCGACCAAACTTGTGGTTCCAAATAGAAACCATTGAAATAGATGCTATGTGGATCCGTTGACATCATGAGCAGGTGCGCATGGAATCTGTGCATGAACATTTAGGGCGTACAAATGAGCCACAAGCAAATTATCAAACAAAACGACAAGATTTTATCTGTAATCTACTAAAACCAGAGTCGGCTGCCTTCCCCGTCTTGCGGAAACAAAACAGCAGAAAAGACTTAGATGTTGTGCACATCGCTCCCTAATTCTCCATTGCATATTCCCAGGAAGGTTGAATAGGATTTTTGGCAGGGGTGTGCATCAACAGGCGGCTTCCGCAGATTTGCGAACCTCTGCTCCCGTAACAAAAGGCTCAGTGCAGGGTGTTTGATGTGTCTGAACACCCTCGCTGATTCCATCACAAGAGCAAAGCCAAGAGCTCATCTCCTATCTGTCAATGATGAAAAGTGTTCGCCCCAGTACTCAAATTCAATTGAACTTGCCACTAAGGCTTCCCTTCCCAAATCTGCACTGCATATAAGGTGTGGGTTGAGGTTGCCTGCTCTTTCTCATTTATTTAACACAATAAAGCGTGGCATGATTTTGCAGTATGGAATTCAATGTAAAGTAGGATTTTGGGGATGTCACTTGTCTTGGTTGCACCTGGTGTAAGAATGTCCAAAATTAAAGTGAAGAAGGAAAAGTGATGGTTGAGATAAAGGAGAACGTGTGACACTCACAGCTTGTTGAGGATTTCCAGGTCAGTGAAGGCCCCATTGGTGTCCTCTATAGTGCCAGAAATGTCATTGTGGTCCAACTCCCTGCAGAGACAAAAAAAAAAAGAGATTAGGAAAGAAAGACGGAGAGAATAAAACAACTGACCCTTTGCTAAGCTCCGCCCACATCCCATAGAAATGTACTGGAAACTTTCACGAACAGTGATTTTTAGTAAATGTGCTAATAAATTGGAAAATATTGAAGGATATTTATTCTTTTGTGGTCTTGAAGGAATTGTGAAGCACTTTTTTAATTAATAAATTTTTACAAATAAATTTTGTTTTATTTTAAATGTCAGTTTTAAATATAGTATTTTAAGTAAAATTTTTATATGCATTTTATTTTATATGTGTTTTTTTGATCATTTCTGTAAAAAAAAAAAAAAAAAGGTGGGATTGGTCAGTGAAGTTTTAAAGGCGGGCCTGACAGACGTTCGGCAGTGGCACAAGCTGGCCTGGACACCTGGTTGAAAACAAGAAAGTCCAACAACACTCTCTTTCTTGCTCTCTCTCTCTGTCTGCCAACCAAGCACATTCTTTTCTTTGTGAATTGTGACATTAAGGAGCACAGCAACGCACAGGCCAATGCATGAATAATGCATGACAGCTGAAAGCGCTTTGCACAAACACATCTCTTTCACACAGTTGCACACATATACTCCGACAGCCGTTTGAATCAGTCAACACACCAACCGTGTTGGCAGGTAAAGGCGTCGCATGGGCACATCGCAGAATGCAACTCCAGACGAATCATGGACAAGCCCAGACGGTGCCAGCAGTCTGCCTACATGGCCTTAACTTTGACGCAATCTTTACTAATTCAAATTAGTTCTTCTAATTCAAATAATCATGTTTTAAACGCTTTTTAGTCAAGTGTACTTCATTTTTTACATGTATGCTATGGTATGGTAAATTTCATCATCAGTGTCCGCATCATAACTTTTCAACAATTTTTTTCTACACCGTTAAAAAGATCGCTATTGCTGAAAAAGAATAAATGTCTTTTTGAGGTGAGAGGGTGGAGGGATTGTGTCCGCTCCCTCCCGGCTGACAACCGCCCCCTTGGCTCTTTCTGTTACTTTCCCTCCATGCCTGGCCTCGGCTGCCAATTTCCTATTCTTTCTGGCTGGCTGCTTGTGAATGGACCCTGGCTTGTTAATGACAGTAGGGCCGGAGGCCCCCAGGCCCCCCTCGGCTCAAAGACGGTCCGGTTCTGGTCTTTCACACCCGACCAGGGCTCCCTCTCGCCCGGCCAGAAGCGCGTACCAATTAAAACCTCCCCTGCTTCTTTTCAACAGGAGCCCCAGTAAGGCACTAAAGCCATGATTAGATTAGAACTGGCTCGGATGAGAGCGAGAGAGCAAGTCAGAGAGAGAGAGAGCGATATAAAGGAAATCAAGCAAGTAAGACATAAAGAAAGGACAGAACAAAAGAAAACAGAGGCACTTCACAAGCCCCTTCCCCCCCACACTCTGCCCACTGCCAGCAGCGCTGAGGGCTGTGTTGTGCCTTGGCTTGTCACCCTACTGTGAAAAAGCCTTCATCTAAGAAAGTAAAGGCAGAATTCTTCTCTCTTTTTTCTTTTGAGACACTAAAATGGGGAGGGGCATGAAGTGGCGGTTGAGACTTTGTGTGTCTATAGAAGTCAGGCTGGAAGTTGGTCCCCCATAATGCCTTTCACTGTGTACAAAAAAGACGTCGCTGCTTCTAGGAGGCCTTGAGCAGGGTGCACATGTGCATCCAACTTTGGTGGGAACCAACAAGGAAACAATGAGAAAAGAAACCAGAAAGCTTAAAACCTTATGGCTACTTTAGCAAATGCCACTAAATCAATCAACACGTTCATCTGCAACAGTGCTAATTAATCTAGAAACTATGGCTGATTTGTTTACCCATTTCAAAAAAAGGAAAATGCTGTGGATCCATGCAGTTCATCAGTTGATTTCAATAGAAAGGGTGTGCTTCTTGCATTTGGGTTGCAATATATTCTGACATTAATTTTTTTTATCTCCTATTTTTTATAACTTTTTTTAATTATTCTGACGGTATAGAATGACTTAAAATTCTTGGGTAGACATTAAAAGGAATGTGATCAGGGCAGAATGAACTTGAACCTCATTCCCCCATTTGAGCACCACGACTCAATGTGACAGAACTGTGGCATGATGATTGGCATGTGAATTTCGGAGCCACTGTGCCACAGGTTTGACACCATCAAGTGTTTTTTCACATGCAGGCTAAATCCTAGAGGATTTCTCACAGAGTAAGGGCACTTACAGCGTCCGTAGGGAACTAAGGCCTCTAAACGCTCCCTCCGCGATGTGACTCATGGAATTGTGTCCCAAACGCAGTGAGTTCAGGTTCACCAGTTTGGAAAATCCACCCTCAGACAGCTTCGTCAGGTTATTATAGGACAAGTTCCTGGAAAAAATGAAAAACAAATGAGAATTTCAGAATCCAGAATTTAGTTTATCACAGCAGGCTGAACGTCCCATCGGGCCATCTTGTCCAGAATGCAATAACAGCCGTGTCATAAACCTATCTGCAAAATCACGGCTGACCACTCAGCTGATACCGCAGTCAACATGAACTACCAATAAAGCCTTGTTACCCCCACAACGAACAAGAGTGTTAGCTAGAGGAAGATATCACGTACAGGGAGGACACGATATGCTTGACAGGACTGCCCGCTGTATACACACATTCACCCAGATAAGATCACTTTCACTCAGGTACAGATCTCTTGGCAGACATATACGTGGAGGATTATGCTGTTTTCTTTAACTAGCATCAAGAGAGATGAGTAAAAATGAGGCTGAGCTCCTAAGCGCCGGCAATCCAGTGCATCATTAGGGGATAAACAGAGCTTATCTACAGCAAGACGAGGAGTGCTGTGTGTTTAGTGCAGTAGGTGATACTGCGGACAAATGCTTTCTTGTAATGTAAAGATTGGGTGCGATTAATTCTTTACCAGGTGTCAAATTTGAACCGTAACCAAGATGATATCCTCTTGTATATTTCCTACTGAATTCTATTTTATGTTATGCACACTACCATTTCAAAGTTTGGGGCAAGTAAGAAATTAATGCTTTTATTTAGCAGGGACTTAAAAGTAAAATTTTTCTCTTAAACAAGAAATAGATGTAAATATTTATTTATAAAGAAGAACAAGGAGGAGACCGATAAAGAGAGTGATTTCTCACAGTTCTCGGAGTCTCTCACAGAAGCCCCAGCCCTCAGGGTTAAAGTTAGAGATGGAGTTGTTGGAGAGATAGAGCTGCAGGAGCGACTCCAGACCGTAGAGAGAGCCGCTGTTCACCTCCCGCAGACTGTTATAGTCCAGGTGCCTGTAGATGACAAAAAAATCCTTCACTCTCATCATGAGCAATGTGGTGGATGTGCATTTGATTTATATGTAATATAAATGGTCTATTGTGAGAAATATTAAAGGGATAGTTGACCCAAAAAATGACAATTCTGCCATTAATTACTCACCCTCATGTGGTTGGCAAACCCGTAAGACCTTCGAATATTAAGATATTTTTGATGAAATCCGAGAGCTTTCTGACCCTGCATAGACAGCAAGGGAACCACCACATTCAAGGCCCAGAAAGGTAGTAAGGACACCATTAAAATAGTCCATGTGACAGCAGTGGTTCAACCTTAATTTTATGACACTACGAGAATACTTTTTGTGAAAACCAAAATAATGACTTTATTCAACAATTTCTTCTCTTCCGTTTCAGACACGTGACTCACAGATTCCGTGACTCTTGTGAAAGCGTGGCAGAGACTGACACAGAGGAGAAGAATTGTTGAATAAAGTCGCTACTTTTGTTTTCTTTGCTCACAAAAAGTATTCTCGTAGCTTCATAAAATTGAGGTTGAACCACTGATGTCACATGGACTATTTTAATGGTGTCCTTACTAACTTTCTGGGCCTTGAACGTGGCGGTTCCCTTGCTGTCTATGCATGGTCAGAAAGCTCTCGGATTTCACCAAAAATATCTTAATTTGTGCTTCAAAGATGAACGAAGGTCTTATGGGTTTGCAACCACATGAGGGTGAGTAATTAATAACAGAATTTTCATTTTTGGTTGAACTATTCCTTTAATAATTATCTAGCAATATTTAGGTTGTGGTAATGAAGGTTTGGACTCACAGAACTCTCATCCGGGCCAGACCCCAAAACGCCCCATCCGTCAGCTTGCTGATGTTGTTTCTCTGAAGCTTGAGAACTTCTAAACTGCTCAAACCTTGGAAGGTGAGTCCCTCAATCAACCGCAACTTGTTCCTGCTCAGCTCCCTACAAAAAAACACACAATTAAAATGTGAATTAAAAGCATTACCAATAAGGTTAAAGTCTTTGAAGAAATGATGCATGATATTGTGAAGACATACACAAATAAAAATAACGGTTCTTTATTTGCATCTAAGATAAAAACCTTTAACATCCTGGTGGGAAAAGGTTCTTCAGATTATTAAAATGTCGTTTACTTTATGTACTGAAAGATTCTTATATGACATTGCTGCAAAACCTCCTTTTTGTAACCTTTTTTTTTTCTAAAGAGTGTAACGTTGTAAACAGGCAGCATGTCCAGCTGACCATCAGCTCAAATAAAGCGGCTCTGATCCCTCTTTGATGTCATAACTAACTAACCTATCCTTCTCGCTCACCAACATAGCTGTGGCTTTGTGGTTGCTCAAATGCACTCCAGGTGTGTGTGAGGTTTAATATGAGCTTATGTTGCCTCATGCATACAGAGATTCAGTATCACTCTGTCCAACTGAAGAACAAAGCACATTTTTGATGGAAGTCTGATATGAGCAGAAACAAAGAGCTTAGCTACAGATGGTTAACGCTCGGGGCACAGATAGATCCATAGATCTGCAATGGAGAGAAAGTATTGTCCTGCTCTGATGTTTACCAATGGTTCTAAGATCCTGAATGCTGATACCTTTCAAATAACATGTGGAAGCCAGTGTCGGAGAAAGTACTTTAAACTGTAGTTTCCAAAGCTGCTGGAATACAGTTTAAACTACTCAGCTACTCTTAAGTTAAAAATAGTTTATCCATCCTTTAAAAACGTTTTTGTGTAACAGCTGGACGAAATGCAGTGGAAAGGAACAAAACTTGAGTTTACTTTTTTACCTAAAAACAACACGCATTATGCATGCCGCTAAAAAACGTGTTGTGTTCCAACTGACAGCAAATGCATTTAAAGAACATCTGACAAAAGGGTTTTACATTAATTGAAGCACCTCTGCTAATAATCAAAACCCAAAAAAAACAAAATTGGTGCACACTACCAAAAAGTTTGGGGTCAGTATGATTTTTTAATTTTTACTTTTCAGTAATAGTGTGAAATATTATTACACTTTAAAATCACTATTTTAATGTTTATATATATTAAATAATTCTTAATAAATAATTTATAAATTATATATAATTCAAATGATCTATATATATATATATATAAAATTTATCATTTCAAATGATTATATATAATTTAAAATGATTATATTATTTATTTTAGTATATTTTAAAATTATAAATTATATATAATTCAAATGATCTATATATATATATATATATAAAATTTATCATTTCAAATGATTATATATAATTTAAAATGATTATATTATTTATTTTAGTATATTTTAAAATGTAATTTATTCCTGTGCAGGCAAAGCTGAATTTCTAATCTTTAGTCTCACATGATTCTTCAGAAATTCAGCACTGATTTGGTGCTCAAGAAACATTTCTTCTTCTTATGAAAGTTGATAACAGTGGCACTGCTTATGGAAACCATGATACGTTTTTTTTTTATTCTATGAAACAGTTTCTAGTTTTTTTTTACTATTATAAATGTCTTTACAGTCACTTCTGCTTAATGCATCCTTGCTGAATAAAAATATTAATTTGTTTAAAAAAAAGTATATATACAGTGTAGTGCACTCACAGTTGTGTGAGCTTGGGCAGCTCCAGGCCTTTGACAGGAAGCTGGGTCAATCGGTTCCGGCTCAATCTGAGGATCTGCAGACTCCCGGCGAGGTTCTTAAATGCCCCGAACTCCAGATGAACAATCTTATTACTGCTCAGGTGCCTACAGAAATGAAATATCACGCTTCAGATTGTGAAAGAACACAGTATTACACGAAAACACAGACGTTCACAGTTCTATCAGTTTGAAAGAGAGAGAACGAGTGGGTTTCTCACAGGTCCTTGATTTGTAACCCCGGAGGGAAGCAGTGCTCTCTCAGCTCCGTGATCTCATTATTACTCAGATCTAGAGTCTCCAGAGCAGTGAAGTTCTGCAGCAGGCTCCCCTCCAGTCTGCGGATTTTATTATGGTGCCTAGAAGGAAAAAAGAGCACATCATCTATTATAACTAACTCTACACACAGCTGTACAAACCTTCAAGGAGTGTTTAATACGTTTTCACGTGACTCGCTGGACAGATTACAGACTAATCTGTTGTTTAATGTCTACACGGATCGGGCAAACAAATTGAACATCCTGACAAAGACTAAGACCATAGATCTGATTTCAAGGGTCACAATCCTTAAGTCACGTTATCGCAGTGTTTTTCTGTTTATTAGTGCATAGGCAACTATGCGAAACCATATGTTGACCCACATATCTGCGCTGATAGGCTGCTGGCTGCTCTAACCACATGAGGCTCTTTCGGAGAGAATGTGTCAATAGGGCTTTGAAGCCCAATGGAGACTTGTTTCCACACACGCCTTCAGAAGTGCCAAGTGACTGTGGCTTGATACGGTAACTTGATTTGTCAACACACACATGCAGACGCACAAACACATACAAGTCTGGAATCCCAAACAAAACCCAGCTATGGTGACAAATATCAGTCAGATGAAAGATTCATCTAAACCGGTGGATGTCTGTTTCTGTACGTATAGCTTTGGATGCAACAGAAGAGATTCAAATAAAATGCTTTCATTCTATTCCGGTTTACAGTGAAAAGACAGCTATATGCCACTTCATTTCAACAATGTTTTTTCACACAAGAACAATTTTCATCTAGTTTTTAGTGCAAAATTTGTTTCGTTTAGTCGCACAAAAGAGTAACAAATCATGCATACAACATTATTTTATTATTATTTTTTTTTTCAAATCCTGCACTGGATTTGGATTGGGTTGTAAATGGACTGACCCTTTTGTTTTGTTTTTGCGAAAATGTCATAATTTCCACACTGGACTTGGTTTGAGAATCAGCAATTAGTGTTGCTCGCAAATCTTTTGTTCTCTTGTAAGTTTAGTCACATCAGACTTGGACAGTTCTTAACTAAGTAAAGACCAATCAAATTACAGTTTTCTCTCATGGGGGCTTTGGATTTCTGTCCTTTCCCCCCTTTTCCCTGCTTCTATTTCTCTTCAGAGTTGAGGCATGAGAAAGCAGCTGACTTAAGAATCACACTTGTTTTTGCCGGCCACAGAAGGAATGGCGAGGTCAAGGCTCTCCACATCTGGAATTTGTTTTGGGGTAGTTTCAGAGTAAGCCACCCCTGCACTGGAGAATGGGACAGTACTAAAGAAACAAATCCGAAAATCTCCCTCTAATAAACTTGCTATTAAATAAGACATAGCGGGCATAAGGAAATGGCGCTGCATTAGATGAAAGCTTCATGTACAAGCTTTGGGGTAAACACTGTGGGATTGGAATATAGTTCATTCAATACAACGTTATATAGCAATGTACCCTGGTATTACCTTTTGGTAATACCTATTATTTGGTAGATTGGTCCATGAACTTCCAATTCCAATATTCACCATAAAAGGTATTCGTAGAGAGTTCCTCAAAAAGAGATCTTCAGAAACATCCTCCAAGTCATACCTAACAGTCCAGCACTTGCACTATGATCAATGCTATCGAAACCCTATAAAGCCCAGGCAGACAAAGACAAGTCCGTGCTGGAACAACAAAGCCTCCTTATTCGGATTCCCGATTCTGCGCAAATCTCACAGTAAACACATGGTCCGCAGAGACCGAGAGGGGATTTCTGCTCTGGTTGTCTGCTGGCAGGTGTTCTGTGGGAGCCTGAGAGACCAGTGAGGCCTTTCCCAGTGAAGATGGGACCCAGCCGACACGCAGATGCTCCCAGGGTTGACCGTTTGACTGGGATTCTGGATGGGAAATGTGAGAAGAGGGGGAAAAGAACGAGGAATGGAAGGACAGAAGAAAGAGCGAGGGAGAACAACGGAAGGAAAGAGAAAAGGAGGGAGTACCCCCACTGTCCCACCTGAATAAACAGACAAGAGGGTATGGATAAGGACGAGTGCTGTGCTCACCACCCTACAGGATGTTCCTGTGACTAACAGAGCACTGAGACTCCACTGAGTAGCAGGTCAGCAGCTGGTGACCTTCACCAGGCAAAAAAACATGCTGACGTTAACAAGAGAAACGGCCCACACTCATGCATTGGCCATCCCAGGCCTGAATCCACAAAACGTTTTAAAGTGGTACTGTTGGGATCTGGATCAGATCTAGGATCTGGCTTACTCCATCTGGGTTACAGCAGATCCTAAAACAGACCCAATGCCAAAATGATTCTTTACAAATAGTTTACAAAGACTTTGCTTGCGGTTTAGTTGTTATTCTTATGCTTGTTTGGGCTAAACTGAGATGCTATAGCTGGGTTCCAGACCGGTGTCAGAATCAGTTGTTGTTGTGGTGAGAGAGCGTGGGAGCTGAATATCTCAGCCGGTTAATCCAACCAAAGCTGCACCACACTGAGGATTAGCAGTTTAGCTTCTTTAGGCAGCACTGATTGGCTTATCTGCTTGATGAACTCCAAAGTAAGGAGATGAAATGGTGGAGGTGGTTTGGGAAGGCTGTTCAGAGCTCTCAAAGATTAAATCAGGTAGTGATAGTATGGTTTGGGATGGTCTTCACAATGTCTTGCACAACCGTAAAAAAATTGGTTATTGGTGGTTCCATAAAGCAGCAACAGTTAGGGCCCTATGATTTCCGTGATGCGGAAAACACAGACGGAATCCAGTCATAAAAATGGAATTTACTGTATAATGCTGAATGTCACGAAATTCGCCAAATTTTGGACGAATAAGTAGGTCAGTACACTTAAATCAAAATGTGATATGTGACTAGTGCCTGCAAATGTTAAGCCACAAAAATACTATTTAAATAAGAATCCTGCATGTTCTGCGTGTCTGTGTGTGAATGAATTATTTACCAGAATTTAAATAAAAAATAAAATAAAAAAATTAATATAGTAATAATATTTTTTTTTTATAAAACCAATTAATTAGATATTATTTTGATCATTAAAATTTCATGGAACCATGGAATCCAGAAACTTAATGGAAAACACAGAATTTGTTAGTAATAATAATAATAATAATAATAATTATTATTATTATTATATTAATAAAATAAAACTGAATTTGAGAGAAAAAACATATTTCATAGGGCCTTAAAAATTTTATTTTTGTTAAACTTTTTATAAAGTGCTGTTAAATTGCGTAAGTTTCATGATTTCAATTAATTTGACATGCTTTTTGATTAATACTTTTTAATTAAACCATTAAAAAGAGTCTAAAAAAACTGAATGGTAAAAAAATCCAGAATCCAGAAAAATAAAAACAGAAAAAGCTGAATTTGGGAAAAAAATAAAAACGATTTTCATAGGGCCCTAAACAATCCTTTAAGTGCTATTGCTAACTTTTTGCCAACTTCATATTTCAGAATATTACAAAAATGAACTAACATTCTTAATATGTCAGTGATTTTATTGTGCTTTTTATTTGGCAAATACATTTTCATAAAAGGATATAAATATTACTTCTTTTTTCTTTTGGCTTAAACATTCAATCTAATAAGCATCAATGGCTACTTTAATAAACCACTGGTTTCTTTAAAAATAAAAATTGCCAGCTTGAAAAATTGTCAAACATATGGAAATATGAAGATAGGATATCAAGATCGTTTAACAAATTGTTTAACATAAATAAATGTGATTTGGTCTCCAAATAAACCCCCAGCCCTAAATACAACTCATACAACTAGCCAGTGTAACATTTGTCAAACACTCCCCAACAGCTGACAATCATAACGCACTAGAACTATATTTCAATGTCCATTTGTATTATATGGCTTGCATTGACCGTAGACCGTATGCTGCACAGCACACTGTGACAATATGACTGTCAACAGTCAAAGGAAATGAATAAAATCAGTAGAATGGCAACTGTTTAAACACTTCACCAGAGAGAGAGAGGGAAAAAGAGAGCTACTGTTAAAATGTCGTACTCAGTTCAGATGAAACGGGGCATTGAGGAGTTTGATGCCGGTGACAGACGCGGCTGTATTTTAGTGCTGGCTCTGTGGCCGTATCACAGGGAGCTGCTGTCCGACAGCATTCCAGCTGGTGAACTCAGAGGGGAGGAATTCTGTGAGCGGAGCTGCGTTCCAAACAAGAGCCATGAGCAGGAGCGGGGTCAGGTGTTCCTCACAGGTGGAAACTGAGACCTCTCGCTCTTTCTGTTCCTAACCCTTCAACCGCCTGTATCGGTAACCACCCATCTCGCCCCCTTCCGACTGACCCCTCCCCCATTATCTCGGTTTCTTTTTTTTAATACAGTAAACCACTTGATTGACAGCTACAGCTGGGCGTTCTACTGCATTCAGCTGTGCGGCTCAAAAAAGATGAGCCCTTCCCGATTTGCGGCGGCCCTCCATAGCGACAGGCCTCGAACCAAGGCCAAAAAAAGAAGCACTCTTCCATTTGGACCTAAATTCCCTGATCATCACCCCTCATTCCAACCTTTCCCGATACCCTCCAAGCACAGCTCGGCATGGTAATATCAAATGTTCGAATCCTGTGAAGTGAAATAAACAGTCATCAGGGTTTTCATCATTTCTGGGAGACGGTGATTAACTGTAAATCAATGAGGTCACACCATGAAAGCACAACTGCCCGCTATAAAGACACAGATCATTTTACCGCTCAAATGAACGACACATTTGGTAGTGGAGAGATATATTACAGATGGGAACATGATCCATGCAGAAGACAGATTACTGCTGGGCTATCAGTCGGTGTGAAGGAGATACGGGCAAACTGGTGCTCTGAAACAGGGCTCTACAGATTGAACATGAACAAGTCTACAGTCAAGCATTATTTAAAGTAATAGTAATGTAAAGGTGAAGCTGTACTTTTTTGATACTTTGATGTAAAAATATCACTGCTTCTAAATTCCTCATTTTAAAATTCTGTTTGGTGACGTACTTCTTTAATATTATAGTACAAACCTGCCATTCAGTACTGATATTTGCAGCTTGAGCAAATCTAGCCGTCTTACTAAAATGCTGTGAAAACTCACAAACCATAACTGTGTACCTGGATGCCAAGGAAGGAATGGGCTAAACCGCCAAGAAACAAACACATAAACGTGATCACTCCAAATAAGGCAGTAATTCTCCAGGGTAAGGCTAGTAAAGGCAGTCCCACCAGTCTGAGTTTCACAGCCAGCAACACTAAACACCGTCTACTAGAAGTGGGAATTTTAAGGTGTGCACAGTTTTGCTATCTGACTTAATAACCACAAAAAATTAAACAAGTAGCAAATGGAAAGGCACTAGCTGACATGCTAATACTGAAATGTTCCCTGAAGAAAAAATGACTGCCCCGCACCATGCAAACAATCATTTGTGTCAAGTACAGAAAGTGCCACCTCAGCAGCAGCCATAATCACAGAGCACACAATGACGTTTCACTTACAAGTAGAGTGTAACGACTGTTGCTGCTGCGGCTCCAAATGAAGGGATGGATGTCAGCTTATTGTGGTCAAGCCTCCTGTCAAGCAAAAAACGGAACAAAATCCAGGTTACACATATCTTAATATAATTATCTTAACATTTCTAATAACATTTCTTACAATACAATAAATATAATAGATAGCTAGATAGATATCACACAGAAGTCATATTTGTATTTAATGTATTTTGCAGTAAATATAATAGATTTATAATATATAATAATACATTTAATATATATCTGAATATGTAATTAATGTATTTTACGATAAATATATTAATAAAATAAATTATATATATAAAAATATATGACAAGATGTTTAATGTATTGTTCTAAATATATATATTTAGCAAAACATTGAATTCAGATAGATAGATAGATAGATAGATAGATAGATAGATAGATAGATATTTTTACGTAAGGGTCTTGCTGACAATGACCATCAAAACATCAAGATGGTGAGAAAGAGGGAGAGAGAGAAAAGGAAAGTAGGCCCGTCTGGCTAAGGGCCAGACACAGTCCCTCAATGTATTAAATATTTACAGCACAGGTTAGTGGCTGGTGTCGGGTGATGATGGAAGGCGCTTATAATAGCAAACCTCTTTATTCCCATTCTCCGCCACTTTCAGGACAATAGCCACTAGCAAAAGTGCTTAAATATCCAATAGCACTGACAGCACGCTTTAAAATGATTTATGACCGATTGTGGCTAATGGCTGTAATTAATGTTATTACATGTTATTACAATTTAAGCTGAATTAAGATCAATATCAAGACACCATTGTCCTGAAAACAAACGCTGGTCTTGTGAAGGCCAACAACACCCTAGAACATTCTGTTACAGCCCTGAAAAAGTTACTAGCATGCTAATTGACTTTATTAATCAGGGACAGATTTACAGCTGATGCTGGGCAGATCTACAGGAGGTTTGGACTGGGGACACGGGGCTGTTCTACTCACACTTCTCTCAGGTTGGGCAGATTGGAGAGGATGTCCATATCGACTGCCGCCAGCTTGTTGTGGCTCAGATTTCTGAGTGAACAGAGAAAGGGAGGGGGAAGGGAGAGGGAAATTTATTAAAACACTTTATCCAGGCACTCATAACAGTCGACAGACTTTACTCTTTCAGTAAAAAGCGGTGACGTGAAAATGATCGCATTTCTCTCACGAGCAGACCCATTCAAGCACCCTAAATCTCTCGCCTCACTATATCTACAGCGCCAGCAGCAGCTTTCAACAACACACCGGACAATCTATCAGTCCGGTTCATCAGTGAAACGTGTCGTATCGACACTTATGGCCCATAAATCAGGACCATCAACAGCCTTCTTTAGCGGGACGTCATCTTCATTTCAGCGCGGTTCAGGCGAGCTTCAGACTGGGCTTGGCAGAGCGCTGGCCTCCTGCTGAAAGTCAGAGATTGATGGCATGTGATCTATAGAGCTCCTGTCAGCTCTGTGGTTTCTTCCTTCGCTCCTAAGCTACTGCATGCTCAGATTTTCCTTTTGGATGGGCCGCACCATTCATTCTGCATTGTTTATAGTAAGAGTAATTGGATTAAAAAGGGATTTAGTGTTAACTGATTTGATATTTTGCAGGAGCACTTGGCAGTATTTTTTTTCCATTTTTTATTATTTTTAGACATGAAAATGATGCAGGTTGGTTGGATTTGAACGGATTACATTTTGATTACTTTTCTAAATTTCTAATGAATGTTTTTAACAATGAATCATTTTCAAACATTTAAACCAGACAGGGTTAACCTTACAGTAGTACTCAACACTGATTACTGTCAGACTTTCAAAATCTTTATTCACTTGAATTAAGATTATAATTGAATTTAAAGCACAGCACACCACAAAATCAGACTTCAGCACCTCTTTTTACTTTGAGATTGTTCTTTAAATATATTTTAGGTTCAATATATTTCAATTTGGGAAAGATATCAATTACATCTGTATATGGGTGTGTGAGAAAACATTCAGATGTGACCCCTTTTGTAATTGTTAACATTTTCATATGTAACTGTAGTTTAATTACACGTTTTTCTCAGTAACTGTAACGAAGTACAATTACATTTATTTTGTAATTCAATTACGTAACTCCGTTACATGCAATTAGTTATTCTCCAACACCACTTACCAAGGCTTTGATCAAAAATACAACAAAAACGGTAATAATGTAAAATATTATTACAAATTAAAATAACTTTTCTGTTTTAATATATTTTAAAATGTAATTGATTCCTGTGATGCAAATCTTGTTTTGTTTTTATCATCACTCCAGTCTTCAGTGTCACATAATCCTTCAGAAATCATTCTAATATGATTTAGTTTCTTATTTTTATCAATGTTGAAAACAGTTACACTGCTTAATATTTTTGTGGAAACCGTGATACATTCTTACCTTTTTTTTTTTTAAAGCAAAAAAAAAAAAAAAACAGCCTTTATTTGAAACAGATATATTTTTCCAGGTATATTATTCAAATTTTTATTTTTTTTAAAGAGTTCTCAATTAAAAATATAATAGAGTAATTTTTTTTAAGGAATATATTAGGTTAAATGTATATTTTGTAAACAAATATTCAGGGCTAAATGTTTCGGCAAATGTATATTTGTTTATATATAAGTTTTTTGAACAATCCAGGTTAAACAGTTGGCAGTTTTGCACTTCCATTGTAAGTCTATGGGGCAACGATCACAGTGTAACAGGAAGTGTCCACCTGTAAAATCCGTTTAGAACGCTGCTTGTTCCTGCAAACACCAGGTATTGACTTTCGGATTATCTTCAACTCCCTGACTAACAGATTCAATGGCACACCCATCAAGTTCCACTTAGCAGTGTTAAACGTTTTAATCAGCAGCTCATCTGCGCTTGTAAAGAAACAACTGGATGGCTGTTCTTCCGTCTGCCGAGTCGATTTTGACAGGTTTGTGGGGCTACAGCTGGTTGTAAAGAAGCGGAATTACCTAACACACTAAATAATGTGTCTGTTTCTCACCCTGAGCTGTCAACTGCAGACTGTGAAGCTGTATGTATACAAACTTGAGAAAGAACAGACATGGACTATATTTACGATGGCCTTCTCAAACTGGGATTGTATACTGAAAAAAGTAAAAAGTTTGCTAATCACACTCTTAGTAGCTCAATTTGTCCCTATTCAAGCGGTAAAGTTACATAAACTAGAACGCAATTTAGTACTTTATTTGGTTAAGTTGAACAGGCAAAACTGTCACAATGCTTCTGTGGCTCGGCGGAGATAATAACAGAGTGAGCTGCCCTCAAGGCAATCGTCTGACAGAGGTGAACACAGCAAAATTGCAGTCCTGTACCATGAGGCAATTACCTAATTATACCAAAGCAAAGTCAAAAATTGCAGGCTTTGAGAGGCTCGCCAGGGGGCACGAATAGTGCCTAGAAAATCATCTACGTCATGTAGAATGCTAGTCACTAATCTGCTTTAGCTGTTTCCAACCTGCAAATTGTTAAGAGTGAGAGTAATGAAACCCACAATCTCGTCTTTCACACACCCATTACTGACTAATGCTCATATTAGTTTCCACTACAGAATTTTGAGGGCTGAAAAGGAGACCAAATACTGGGTTAAGCCATTTTACAATCATCTGGACTAAGATATAATGTGTTTGCCAACAGCTCTATCAGGTGTTAGTGGGTGGAGCTAATAAAGTGGTGGGAAGTGTTACAGTCATTTAAATGTTTTACTGTTATTCAGCCAATCAGACAAAAGGCTCAGACTAGATCGCATCAGTCTTCATGGGGACCTCGTGATGTTTGGAGAACTGACCTATGTCTTACCAGCCAAAAAGGATATGAGAGTGTTTATATAATCACCGTGTTTAATTCTCAGTGGCTCCACTTTGTTTAAGCCGCTTTATCTTATCAGATAACACTAACTTTCACACCTTCAGGCTGACCTTTGGGGCATAAATCACATGGTCGTTGTAACCGTACAGCAGGCAGGTTTTTTTGTGGCTAACACTGGAGTTTTGTGGCTTTTAGTCCATGTCTGTTAACTTTGAGGCACAAAAGTTTAGGGTCAGTATACAAAAATGCACTGTATGAACATTTGGGGTCAGTAAGATTTTTTTTTCATGTAAAAACAATAGTATACTTGTAATAAATGTAATTTATTCCTGTGATGGCCATTACTCCAGTTTTCAGTGTCACATGATGTTGAAAACAGTTTTTGAGTAAATCATTATTTTTTTTCAGGATTCTTTGATGAGTATTAAGTTCAAGTTCAAGAATATAAGCCTACTGATATTTCCCCTGTTTGAACAGAAATATGTAAAAATAACCAAAACATTAAGTTGCATCATGCGAACTTTAATGATTTCACTTACTAGGTTTGAATGTTTCAGCGTATTGCCAAAAAAAAAAACAATTGCTTCCTAATACAATTTGGCAGAAAAACGCTTCAATTCATATATAAAAAAAATTGATTTTAATACAATATTGAAAATGAACATTTAAGTCTGACAAAGAAAATTAAAACCAGTGATGATGATTAAGCTGTATGCTTTATCATATTTATTATTAAATCTCTTTATATTCTATTTTATATTTCTATATTATTGTGTATCAAGGCTAGAAATATTGCCAGAAATCTGAAGAAATTAATGAAAAATGTAGCACAAGTCGACTAATTAAACATGACTGTATGCGTAAATATATTTGCAAACTCAGACGATATGATCATGTTTCTATTCTTAAACGATATGTTTCATGCCTATTATGAATCAAACCATTAACAAACCCACTGGTCTTTACTCTGAGCTAAAGAAACACCTCTTCTCTTCCTCAGAGAGTCCTGCAGGCCGACTGGACCCTTAAAGGAAACCAGAAACACTTTTTTGGATCGTTAAGAAACTAGTGAGCGCAGTTGAAATTCCCTTTAAGGAAAGGTGAGTGCAATATGCTTTTCCAGCTCTAATAATGCTATATTCAAGAATTATCCAATCATCCTCTATCTGCTCAGCTCACTTCAATTTCAGTGAGAACAGAGAGCTCACACACTTCTACATGCTATTCAACCATTTTATAGCCATGACAAGAATGACTTCTAACCTAACCGCACTAGTACAGGCTAGTAAATTCAACTTCAACTCTAACAGCCATTGATGTCTATTTTTCTCGTTTCCATTAAACTTGAAGGCAAACGGCCAACAGTTTCCTATGCCAGGAAACCAAGGGTACGAGAACATTCACACCTAACAAAGGTCAAAGTCATTTAGGAAATGACCGGGGGTGGGGGAAGAGAAACACAACTAAAATAAATTCCCAATAACATACTGAACTTTTTTTATTTTTTTTATTTTAGGCCAGAATGATAATACATTCTCAAATATAATCACATTGATTTGAGTGTAAACAACATGGACCTGTTGATATGCCGACACCGAACTGAGCTCTGACATGCTGGCTCAATAAGGTATTGGAAATAATATACATTATATAGTTATGGCCTGTTATATTAACAATAAAAATGACTCTGTTATGTCAGTTTTTCCCTCAAGGGCCATATTGTGAGTCGAACGGCAAAGAGACGATCTTTATCTATCTTTATCGCTGATAAGCGGAGTGTGAACTTCGATCTTTGGAAGTGTGAAATGATGTCAATGATGGAGCTTTATGATGCAGCTGGAAGACAGAAGCGTCTTTAATGCACCCTGTTTCAGAGGGCCATAAACTAGTCAAAGAATAACTCCTCTGTCACAGCACTGAGCGAAGCAAAGAGCGAGAGACCAGATGGACAGACACTTGCTTCGCCAAAAGCCGCACAGCTTGTGCTCCTTTCTCTCTTGTTTCCTGCCATAAAGACCATTTACAGCCAGGCAACACCACTGATAGTGAAGCCAGGAGCTTCTGCCGACAGTCCAAACAAAGCAAAGAAAAGGGAGCGAGAGTATCGAATCTAGAGTCAAGATCATGAGATAAAGATCATCAGGAAGTGAACATTACACGGTGGGAGAGCAAGAAATTAAATATGAGAAAAAAGCCAACAAACAAAAGAAATCAGAGTAACATGAAGCTTAAATCCAAGACAAACCAGACGCATTTTAAAGAAAGTAGATGACAGAAATTGGCCCCAGGAGCCAGTAAGAAAAGGGTCTCTTTTTGCCTTAGGCCGAGTCAGTACCAGAACCACAGATGCCAGGCAAAAGTCCAACATGCTCACACTTGATTATATACACATTTGTTTAATTTTTAATCTTATAATGAAAACCAAGGGAGTGAAAATACGTCCTGCATAGTTACAGACCAGCTCGTGACAGATTGTTCCAGAAAACTTCAAAGTGAACAGAACAAGTGATTGTTAGATTACAGAGTTTCCCCCTGCATATGGTTTATTATCTTAACAGAAAGGAAAACTCTGGAGTAATTGCACCACTAGTTTAGCCGGAAACATCAGAGTGGTCAACTTCAGCAGTATATTCATCAAATTTAATTTTGTGGGTCTGTATGACCAGCAGAGTCAAATTTACATATGTACATACCAGGGAACAATTCAAACACAGCAAAGATACTGTATATATAGGACTTTTTGCCAATCATCTAAATAGAAAAGAAATCAATAAAAATAATATTATATGCACATTTACATACACTCAATCGTGACCAAATATATCAGACTAGTATTAGTATTATATTTAGTCTATATGCATTTAATAATTATAAAATAATTATGATATTGTACAATTATTATTATTATTGTTAATATAGACCTAGGTTATTACAGTTAACAAAAAAAAACTCTGTTATTTAAAAATAAGCAAATTATTAAAACTTATTTAATTTCAGCTAGTTGCCAAAGCAACACACTTCCTTTCATTTAGTTTGACTTGATGTACCAAAATAAAAATGTATAAAAACTATATGTACATATTAAATAATAAAAATAAAAATGACAAAAATATACAACATAATGACTAAAACAAAATTATTATTAGTAGTAGTATTAGTATTAGTATTAATAATATTATTATTATAAGAGCAGCAGCGCCGTTAAACATGAGAAAGGTGTGTTGATAATTTTGATTCATGGATACTGATTAGCTCAAAAAATGGAGAAAAGAAAACAAAAACGTTGAAAAATACAGAAATAAGCAGAAGTTGCGCATTTGCATTAATGTTCCTGATCACAAAAACTGCTGATCAACAGAATATGCATATCAACCTATACGCCTGCACATTATGGTTTAATGCCATAAAACGTCTGGAAACTATACGCAGTATGGGGTTAAGGGATAGTTTGTCAGTAATGCTTTCACAGAACGTTAAATGGTGATTTTAGTCTCCAGACCAAATGTGCTGGGGGTGCTCTATAAGGCCTGTTACTCTCCAATTCTCTCACCCCTCCCCTTTCTTTCACTCTTTTTTATGTCTTTTCCAGATCTCTAAACTCTTACCAGATGTACAGAATTTACAGATGAGTCATCCATCACTTTGTAGACACTTAAACAAAGGAGGGGAGAGAAGGAGGTGCTCAAATGTGTCTCAACAGAAAGAGAATCTGGAATATTTGTTTGATCCTTTTGGAATTTCAATTCTGGTACTAGTGTGGCTGCTATTCCCCTAACCGAGACATAACAACACTCGTCTACATCTAAACTAGTCCAAAAAGAAGATATTCGCTCTGTCAACTCGCCATTAAATCGCTAGTTTCATGTTTTATGTACATTAACAGACAAAACCTTGAATTTTGGCTGACTGGAAAAGGCCTGGGCATAAATCAATGGATAAAATGTCCTTGAATGCATGGAAACTCCACAAGAGCAGTGCTAACGGAAGGTGCCGTTAACCTCTGTGCCATGCAGGCCAAGCTAAACATGGCAAGGCACTCCTTTAACTCACAATCCGATAACGCAAGCAAACTCCGCTCCAGGCTACCGCACACACCTGGAGCAAACCAGTTCAGCTTTTACATGTGTTATGCGTTATGCTGTCAAAAATCTAGAATGCAAGTTGCTGTTTTTGAGAGTGACCCAAATTTACAGCAATGGGATTAATAAAGCATACTGCTCCGATAACGAAATGAACAAGCATCAAAACGAGTTTGACTGCTAATGACATACTGCTGACTGGTTTCCACACGTTGAAAGAATAAACAATGGATCGGAGAAGTAGATGAAGATCAGGGGCGTTCCCTCCGAGGAGGCAAAGGAGGCAGTGTCTCCTCAAAAAATTGGATGGCAAAATAATCGATATTACAAACATAAATTGCAATTACTAAATATGGCATTAAAAGTATAAAAGTAACTCGTTTTAATAAAGTAACAGTCCAACAGCGACACCCATCCCACAGGTAAAGTTACAGCAGAGGCTTGCCTCCCTTCAGTCCATAGACTTATAACAGAGACCTGTTAGTGTGCCGTGACTTTTCTGGGTTGTAATTGAGAATGAATGGGTGAAAGTCACGTGAGAGGAGGAAATGTCTTCATCGCGCTATAATTGGATATGATCGGTTATGATTGAATGTGATTGGTTCATGTGATAAATCCCGCTTCTTGTTTTCGTGCGAGCTCTTGGCTCAGTGGTAGAGCATTGCGTTAGCAGCGCAACAGGTTGTGGGTTCAAATCCCAGAGAACACACATACTGGTAAAAAATTTATAGCCTGAATGCACTGTAAGTCGCTTTGGATAAAAGCATCTGCTAAATGCATAAATTATTAATTATAAAGTAAGTAAACAACTCTCGACCAGCTCGTGACAGATTGTTCCAGAAAACTTCAAAGTGAACAGAACAAGTGATTGTTAGATTACAGAGTTTCCCCCTGCATATGGTTTATTATCTTAACAGAAAGGAAAACTCTGGAGTAATTGCACCACTAGTTTAGCCGGAAACATCAGAGTGGTCAACTTCAGCAGTATATTCATCAAA
Source organism: Sinocyclocheilus grahami (assembly GCF_001515645.1). Lineage (NCBI taxonomy): Eukaryota > Metazoa > Chordata > Actinopteri > Cypriniformes > Cyprinidae > Sinocyclocheilus > Sinocyclocheilus grahami. Next base: position 775,545 of record NW_015505460.1, read on the forward strand.
TTTAATTTTGTGGGTCTGTATGACCAGCAGAGTCAAATTTACATATGTACATACCAGGGAACAATTCAAACACAGCAAAGATACTGTATATATAGGACTTTTTGCCAATCATCTAAATAGAAAAGAAATCAATAAAAATAATATTATATGCACATTTACATACACTCAATCGTGACCAAATATATCAGACTAGTATTAGTATTATATTTAGTCTATATGCATTTAATAATTATAAAATAATTATGATATTGTACAATTATTATTATTATTGTTAATATAGACCTAGGTTATTACAGTTAACAAAAAAAAACTCTGTTATTTAAAAATAAGCAAATTATTAAAACTTATTTAATTTCAGCTAGTTGCCAAAGCAACACACTTCCTTTCATTTAGTTTGACTTGATGTACCAAAATAAAAATGTATAAAAACTATATGTACATATTAAATAATAAAAATAAAAATGACAAAAATATACAACATAATGACTAAAACAAAATTATTAGTAGTATTAGTATTAGTATTAATAATATTATTATTATAAGAGCAGCAGCGCCGTTAAACATGAGAAAGGTGTGTTGATAATTTTGATTCATGGATACTGATTAGCTCAAAAAATGGAGAAAAGAAAACAAAAACGTTGAAAAATACAGAAATAAGCAGAAGTTGCGCATTTGCATTAATGTTCCTGATCACAAAAACTGCTGATCAACAGAATATGCATATCAACCTATACGCCTGCACATTATGGTTTAATGCCATAAAACGTCTGGAAACTATACGCAGTATGGGGTTAAGGGATAGTTTGTCAGTAATGCTTTCACAGAACGTTAAATGGTGATTTTAGTCTCCAGACCAAATGTGCTGGGGGTGCTCTATAAGGCCTGTTACTCTCCAATTCTCTCACCCCTCCCCTTTCTTTCACTCTTTTTTATGTCTTTTCCAGATCTCCAAACTCTTACCAGATGTACAGAATTTACAGATGAGTCATCCATCACTTTGTAGACACTTAAACAAAGGAGGGGAGAGAAGGAGGTGCTCAAATGTGTCTCAACAGAAAGAGAATCTGGAATATTTGTTTGATCCTTTTGGAATTTCAATTCTGGTACTAGTGTGGCTGCTATTCCCCTAACCGAGACATAACAACACTCGTCTACATCTAAACTAGTCCAAAAAGAAGATATTCGCTCTGTCAACTCGCCATTAAATCGCTAGTTTCATGTTTTATGTACATTAACAGACAAAACCTTGAATTTTGGCTGACTGGAAAAGGCCTGGGCATAAATCAATGGATAAAATGTCCTTGAATGCATGGAAACTCCACAAGAGCAGTGCTAACGGAAGGTGCCGTTAACCTCTGTGCCATGCAGGCCAAGCTAAACATGGCAAGGCACTCCTTTAACTCACAATCCGATAACGCAAGCAAACTCCGCTCCAGGCTACCGCACACACCTGGAGCAAACCAGTTCAGCTTTTACATGTGTTATGCGTTATGCTGTCAAAAATCTAGAATGCAAGTTGCTGTTTTTGAGAGTGACCCAAATTTACAGCAATGGGATTAATAAAGCATACTGCTCCGATAACGAAATGAACAAGCATCAAAACGAGTTTGACTGCTAATGACATACTGCTGACTGGTTTCCACACGTTGAAAGAATAAACAATGGATCGGAGAAGTAGATGAAGATCAGGGGCGTTCCCTCCGAGGAGGCAAAGGAGGCAGTGTCTCCTCAAAAAATTGGATGGCAAAATAATCGATATTACAAACATAAATTGCAATTACTAAATATGGCATTAAAAGTATAAAAGTAACTCGTTTTAATAAAGTAACAGTCCAACAGCGACACCCATCCCACAGGTAAAGTTACAGCAGAGGCTTGCCTCCCTTCAGTCCATAGACTTATAACAGAGACCTGTTAGTGTGCCGTGACTTTTCTGGGTTGTAATTGAGAATGAATGGGTGAAAGTCACGTGAGAGGAGGAAATGTCTTCATCGCGCTATAATTGGATATGATCGGTTATGATTGAATGTGATTGGTTCATGTGATAAATCCCGCTTCTTGTTTTCGTGCGAGCTCTTGGCTCAGTGGTAGAGCATTGCGTTAGCAGCGCAACAGGTTGTGGGTTCAAATCCCAGAGAACACACATACTGGTAAAAAATTTATAGCCTGAATGCACTGTAAGTCGCTTTGGATAAAAGCATCTGCTAAATGCATAAATTATTAATTATAAAGTAAGTAAACAACTCTCCCGCTTAGATACCACTACTTTGTGTCATATCAAAATAAAACTTGAAATGGTCTGAAACGTTATGACTGTGTCAGTTTTTAGTGAGCATTCAGCGTGATGAATTGAAAAGATATATATTTGTGTCTGTGGCAGTGTTTACAGAGCTTTTATGACAATGACCCGAAATAAAGTTGACTATTAAAAAGAACAGCTGAACATCAGTTCACAAATAAAAAATATTGGTAACATTGGTAACATCATAAGGTGTCATTTAATGTGTTAACTAACATGAACAAACAATGAACATTTATTACAGTATTTATTCATCTTTGTTTACATTAGTTCGTGTTAGTTCGTGTTAGTTCACAGTGCATAAACTAATGTTAACAAACAACTTTGGATTTTAATAGTGCATTAGTAAATGCTGAAATTAATATGAACTAAGATTAATAAATGCTGTAGAAGTAGGTTTTTTATATAATAAACAATATAAACTATTGTTTATTCTTCGTTCATGTTAACTGAAGTGAAGTGACATGTGGCCAAGTATGGTGACCCATACTCGGAATTAGTGCTCTACATTTATCCCATCCAAAGTGCACACACACACATCAGTGAACACACCCGGAGCAGTGGGCAGCCATTTTTTGCTGCGGCGCCCGGGGAGCAGTTGGGGGTTCAGTGCCTTGCTCAAGGGTACCTTAGTCGTGGTATTGAAGGTGGGAGAGAGCGCTGTACATTCACTCCCCCCACCTACAATCCCTGCCGGTATGAGACTCGAACCCGCAAACTTTGGGTTACGAGTCCAACTCTCTAACCATTAGGCCACAACTTCCCCTCTCTTATGACTAGAGACTAATGAAAACTAATGAAACATTATTGTAAAGTAAACTGTTTCCAAAATATTGTTCAGATTGTAACTGCCTTTAGCTATTATTTTGGAATAAATATAAAAATGCAATGAAATGTATATCTTTTATTATATCCTAAATATATAGCTGTTCTTGCGGCTGGTCTATGTGGTAATATAGTACATCCGGCAGGACATCCATATGCTCTCCTAAGTCCTAACATTCATCGACCTCAAATATGGCTTATCATCTGAAAAATGTACATAGTAGCAACTTTACATGGCAGCTCAATCTAATGTTAGCCTAGAAAAAAGTGCACTGTTCACGTGTTTGTGCAGAGTGTGGAAGCTGAACAGCAGCACGCTTGGACTACTGCATGACAGATGGAGGTGCCGGTGCGATCATTTTCTCTTTAAAATACTTCGTCATTTTGGTCATACAGATAAGAGCAATGCATCTTTTGTATCTGTAAAGACTCTACGTTTATTCGTGTGCACTCAGAATAACAATGAAACGTCGCACTTTTGTTAAATAATGAAAGCAAACAGGATGCGCTTTCTGCCGTCTCGGACTCTGTGAACTTGAGCACTTCGAAACTCCGTGTATGCTTGCCTTATTACAGACATGAAAAATATATCTATAGAGATTGAAACTTTTAAATGAAAAAAAAATTCACATAGAAAACAAATATTCTCAGATTATGTAATCCGTATGAAACATGCATACAGGCGCATACTGCAGAGATGATGAGTCAGTCTCACCGGCTTCATCTCTTAAAACGAAAACAGAAAGCATTAGTGTAACAATAAATTATTAAAACGTTATTGCAGTGTACTTACTGTTTTTCCCTAACACATTCATAATTATTATATTTGCCGGTGCGCTGTGGCAAGCCTTTTTTTGCGTGCGCTTGAGCGCTTATTAGGCTATGTAGGCAATTAAGGCTCATTATTATGATTTATATAGTTTATTAATAAAAGTGCGACTAATAGTTGACTAATGCTTAAAATGAACGACTACTAGTCGACCAGAAAAATCTTTAGTCGAGGGCAGCCCTAATGCATAGGCCTATTGACTAATTGTTTACGGGAAGCACACATATAAGACGCTGACAATTAGCTGAATATATAGCCTACTTGTTTAATTAGTGACACTTAGCCTGCATTTTTAAATCTTTATTTGAATGTGGCAATTAACATTTTTATTTTAAAACCTTTATTTGAATATTGCAACATAATATTGCTATTTCTATGAATAAATCTCTGACAGAGACTATCAGCCAATCATTGTGTGCATAGTTAGTAAGTATGCTGACATCATCCAAAACAACGAGGTCAACCCCGCCCTTACTCTTAGCTTAAGACTTCTCTCTATTCCTTAGTAAAAGTTTGTCTCAGCAGCTTTGTGAATAGGTTTTAAGAGAAAACTTAGCTAAAAACTTTTACTGCTATTTAGGAGAACTCTTAGTGGTAAGATAAAATGTTTTGTGAATATGGGCCCAGGTTTACACAGCAGCTCCACAACAGGTGACAGGGAGCGTAAAGAAAAGACTGTCCCCCACAATGCATAAAAACGCATCAAACCCCCTTTGCGGTGGTGAGAAAAGTCTGGCAGGCTGTTCACCAAGCCTAAAGGGTGACCAAACTACATTCACACATGTGGCAACCCAGGTTGCACATACAAACCAACCACCACCCCCCCTCTGCTTTCAAAACAATCAGGAGGGCCACCAAAGGGTTGTTGTAGTTTACTTTGAGAAGTAAGGGTGTGTTCAATATATATCAAACCATATTTGGTTTGATTAAAACAAACTCTGATGCGATTGCTCTGTTAAGGCCCCGATATACTTCAAACAAAGCTCTTTTTCATTCTTCGTTTGAGGGCAAAAAGAAATTCAAAAAGGTTAAGCGACGGTATACTGTTTTCGAACATTCCGACAGCCCCGTGCTGCTGGAGGCGGGGTTGTAAACATGTGTCACGCCACCCACGTGTACCCCCTAAACACAACAACGATGGCGGCTGTGAGAGAAGAACAGTTTCGTAAACATCTGGCAGTAGCATTGATCTATTCAATGGCAAAGAAAAAAAACAAGAACAAGCGACGTAGATGGTATGTGCGTCCACTTAACGAAAACAGAAAGAATGATGGCGAGTTTGCCCTTTTTATTCAGCAAATGCGGAGCACAGATAAGGAAGTGCATTTTTCATACTTCTGAATGTGCGCCGCGCGGTTTGACGATCTCTTGAAAAGGGTATCGCCATATGTGAAACATGCAAAAAAACGCACAGGACACAGATTTCCACTACGGAGAGACTGGCCTTGACACTCCGAGTACTAGCTTGTGGGGCCACGCAACAAAGTGTGGCTAAAACATTCAAGATTGGACCGTGCACAGCCCGCAAGATAGTCGCGAAGATGTGTTCTCCTGTCTGGCCTCCATGGAATGAGAAACGAACCGGGGGGGAAAAACAATCGTACGTCAAAGGCGGCGGAGTTCTAGAACACACCCACCGACTGCGTAACCGCCACGGACCAATGGTAGCTCAAAGGTGTTTAGGAGGCAAAACAAACTCCCCCAAAAAGTTCACTTTGGTGAGCTGTTTCGAACGGCCAAAACGAACTCAAAACTAACTTCATTTCGGCCTCATTTTGTTTGAAATGACGTCATTTCAGTTTGTTCTTCGATTTCGTTTGAAGAATATCGGGGCCTTTAGTGCAGTTCTTTTGAGTAAGCGTGAACGCTGCCATCCAAATCCTTGTGCGCACCAAACAAGTGGACCGATACCGCTAAAAATATTCCAAACAAACTCTGGTGCGGTTCGAATGAAATATGAACGCAACACGGACCAAATACTTCTAAACGAACCAAAAACAGGAAGTAATGACAAGATGTGTAGCTATGCTACATGATTTGACGACACGGAATGAGCGGTGTAACCAAAATAAAATGAGCAGAGGGCAAACGTAGAGCAACGATGAGGTAAAGTGCCTTTTATGAGCTCCTTGTGAGTTTGCAGGTGGGGAAAATAAAATACAATGAGCGCGCTTAGTCCAGCAGACGGCATTACACTCTTAAAAATAAAGGTGCTTCACGATGCCATAGAAGAACCTTTTTGTCTAAATGGTTCCATAAAGAACCTTTAACATCTGAAGAATCTTTCTGTTTGACAAAAGGTTCTTTGTGGTGAAAAAAGGTTCTTCAGATTACAAAAAGGTAAGAAAGAGATGGTTCTTTAAAAGAACCTCCAACTGAATGGTTCTTTGTGGAACCAAAAATGGTTCTTCTATGGCATCGCTGTGAAGAACCTTTTGAAGCACCTTTTTTTTTAAGAGTGTAGGTGTGTTCGACTTAAAGCTAGAGACGCACCGATCGATCAGCCAGAGATCAGAATTGGCCGATTTTCCTCATGATCGGCCCGGATCGGTGGCCGGTCAGTCTCACTTCTTTCCGATTCCGAGCTGATCCGTTTTGCTACCACAAACTTTTTTTTTTTTGCGGCACAGGCAATAACATCAGCCGCGCATTCTCGCTCTCATCTCTCCGACGACCCCTTCTCTCTCACACACGTCTCTTTCGCTCCGATTAAATAGTGCTTGTATTGCGCATTGAGTAATTTCCGCAGGTTTCGCGCTTATACCAAAAGCGCACGCACCACCACTGATCTATATTAGTGGAGCGCACAAGCCACGCTCAGTCTCAAACAGCTTGTGAGCCACAAATACCAAAATGAGTGGCTAACTGTGCTAAAACGTTCAAATTAGTGGTGGGCGGTATACCGGTTCATACCGAATACCGGTGTTTATTTTTGTTATGATATGAATTTTTTAAATACCGCAATACCGGTGTATGTCGCTTAAACAACGTTCGGAACGCAACACTGTTTGAAAGGGGTCCCTTTTCACTGTTGCACTGTGTTGAGGGAACAGCTGTATAAGCGTGAAAGTTCAGAAACTAAAGCTGTAGAAGTAATAGAACGTGATGACACAGAAGAACTCATCCACAATATCCACATTGACCGCCACAAATATCCACCGCCCCCTGCCATCAGCTCCCACGTCTCACACACACGAGCGCGACTTTAGCACTAGATTTAGCAACTTTCAGACCCTTTTAGCGGCTTTTTTCCATAGAATATTCATACTGATAAACCTAGTGACTTTTTTGGATAAACCTTAGCTATGGATCAGTTAGAAGATTTCGCCAGTGCTGTCCCACGAACGCAAGGTCTTACTTTCCCGGAGAAGTCTCACCTCTCTCAGCGTCTGTTCTGTGCAGTGAGCGGCAGAGAAGCAGCGCATTCAGTTGGCCGCACCGCAGCCGACTCGTCAATAAATGAGTGCAAAACAGCGTTTCCAAGCACCTGTCGCTTACTGATTGTTTGGAATTATAAATATGAGCATAGTTCGTCTGTTAATATCACATGCACTTTTTTTTTTCTTACTCGCAGGTGGTGCGCTGAGACAAAAAAATAATATAGCCAAAACAACTGCATAGCCGCACTTTAGTGTAGATGCATGTTGATTTTATCAGACGATGCCGTGATTATAAATGAGAGTGACTCCTGGTTAACATGTATTAAAAGGTTGATAGTTGAGAAAGAGAACGCATGTTGTGTAACAGTATATTGGGTCCGTGGATAAACTTTTAAAGGGACCGCTGTCCAATATTCCTGCTGCTGTCTGTCATGTAACTTTAATGGTAAGCATTAATCTGTATTTAATTTTTATAATGAAGACTACAGAAATTAAAGTAATCAACTTTACTTTCATTTCTGTAGTATTTCTTACCTGAATAAAAACTTACTTAACCTGAAAAACTTCATCGCTCTCTTTATTCTATTGCATTTATTTGTGCTGTTGTTTGCAATTTTTTTTATTTGTTCTTATTTTATTACTGACTTTTTACTTGTGTTTTTTTTTATGAAAATAAAACTTGTCAATTATAGTTCTTAGAAAGAAAATCGCAATCTGCAAAAATCGGTATCGGCAGATCACACTAACAAAAAATCGGAAATCGGAATCGGCCAAGAAAATTGCAATCGGTGCATCTCTACTTAAAGCGACGCTGAGCAGACCGGTCGGTTAATGGGTGCTTTGATATCATACACCCGCAGCACCACTTTAAGTCGAACACACCTTTTGTTTGGGGTGTTTGGTAAGTTCCATCCCGAAACATATGTCATTCAACCCGACCAATCAGGTTGTGAACGTATCACCATGACTTTAGGTTCGGTATCTTTAGGTTCGCTGTCAAAAATTCCAAAGTGAAAGCTAAGCGGACCAGGACCAAATGTATCATTTTCCTTTTTGGTCCGGACCAAATTAACCAAACGAACCGAACTACAAGTGTGAACACACCCTAAGACTCATACAGCTTGTTACATCAAGCCAAACTGTTTCCATCACCTTAGTCTTCACAGCACTCTGAATCAAACAAAATCAAATAGCTATTTAATCAAAAACGGATCTCATTTATCCTGAATTTTAAAGGGTCAGTCCTGATGAATGCAAGACGCCAAAGACACGCATACATTTCCATAATCAAAATGGCTTAATTTTTCTATACTTCAGATGGATCTGATGCAAGAAACATTTTTCAAAGAAAATAATTTAATTCACAAGGAATTCAGACAACTTTTTCAAATTCGCAGATGGAGAGTTTGGAGGACTGTGTCATGCATCAGTGAAGCCAATAAGATTACTCATAACATTCATCAGTTAATTCAACGTCTCCTCCGCACTCAGGTTCAAGGGATAGTTCACCCGAAACTAAAAAGAAGATATTTTGAGAAATGTCTCAGTGGCCATACAATGTAAGTCAATGGTCACCAAAACTGTTTGGTTACCAACATTCCATACAAAAGAAAGAACGATTTCTTTAACCCTCACCATGAATAACTCCATCAGTCTTTATCTTAATAGAGTCTTAAGGCCCATATCTCAATGTTAACTTGAATCCACAAAGGACCATGTACGTGTTGACAATGCCAACACCTCGCTGCTTCCTACTTGCCATCAAGGTCTCTGTGAGCCATGGGGGAACCATTAAATGAAAGAAAGAAAAAAAATGGGCAGTATGGAGAAACTATTTGGACAACTGGAAGGTATTAAGGCTTGATTTTATACTCAGGCCATGTCCACAGGGTTTTTCCAACCAAAGCTTTTTCTACTCTTGATTGATATATTGCAGAAGGACAACCCAAAAAATATCTCTGGCCTATAACTTTCAAATCCAGCTTCTGTTGGATCTGTCAACATGAAAGCAGATGATAAAGGGACATTAAGATGCTGGAACATGCCTTTTAGTTCATGGAAATGCTAAAACGTGGTTTGACGTTCCTTGGGCGAGTTTGTGCGGCGTGGTTACGCAAGCAACAGATTTAGATGTCACAAGCACTAGCGCTTTGACTACTTGTCAATTGCCAGAGAGGCGTATAAAAGTGCTGAACATGAATAGCGACATGTGAATAGGGATAGTTGTAGGGATTAATGATGATAAATAATCAGCATTATGATAGACCACAGTTGCCTTTTTGAGCGATAAAGAGCTTTTGAGAGATAAAGAGCCACTGGTTAAGAACAAGGAACCAGTTGTTTTGAGTTAATGCTGTTGCTGTCAGTGAGGTTTGAATATTAAAAACGGTCACGCTTTAAAGACCATATATAAGGAAAGTCAGAAGGAAATGTATATCACCTGTTGGGCGGTTGCACCCTATCAATAAAAGCACTGTCAAAGCATTTTAACCGCTTCTAATACTAGTTTTAAACAAGACACTTTAAATGATTTAATATACCAATTTAACAGTGTAATATGGAATAAATCAATTATTTATTGCCGCTTCATGCTTAATCTGTGACAAACATGGCCCCGATTTTCCTGCATTTGAATTTGATCGGTAGCTAGAAACACAGTCAACATGAAACAGAATTTGTGCCCATTTACTTTCTTAATACACACTCCTGATCTTATTGTTAATTATTTATTCAACTTTTTTGCTTATGTAAACACACCCTCTTATTTCAACCCCTTTTCTCCAACCACCTGTCATACAGAGACCACTTTTCGCCATCCAATCCAATAATCAAGTCCAATCTCCCAGATTTCGCTGAAAATATCCTGAAATACATCACATTAGCTTCCCACTAAAATTACTATATGAATTTAAATGGTATAGTCAAGGGCCACAGACTAAAGCACTCAGGCAGACCAGGTCAGATTACTCAGCAGTAGGTTAGACAGTCCTTGAGGCAGAACACCAACAGAGCTACCTGCCCAATCATTCCCATCTAAGGCCTGATATCATGTGTAATGAATGTTTCACAGTCCTATATGACAAAGAACGATTATGTCAGCCACCCTCGGTTACAATTAATAAGCTTCTCATCTTTAAAAAGTTATCTCTGGGTTTGTGTCTTTATATATTTCAAATAAAGCCCAACGAAGAACCAAATGACCAGGTCATTTGGCGAATCGGGTGATATACAATGTACAACAGATAACTCATGACTTCAGTTGACGCTTCCGTGTTGAAACTTGTGCGTGATAACCATCTTTTAAACCTGACAAGAACAGTAAGGGAGCTGCTTTTGTGAAATTAACAGACAAAACAGGTATCTTAGCAGTGATGAAACATGCAGTAAAGGTGTTAAAGATAATAATGGGCAGTAAAACCGTTCCCTTTGAAAATTATGATTGTGATCTTGAACACACAGGCAGATAACACCTTAGAAACTTTGTCTAGGCCACACAGATACATTACATTAACACCTAACGCCCAAAAAAGACATCTATAAAAGTGATGTCATGGAGAAATGTTAAGAAAATACGGTTATTAAAATGGCTTTATACTTTTTGTGTGTGATGTCTGTGTGATGTTAATCTTAAAAAATTGCCTATATATCAGGGAGTTTATAACAATGGCAGATAACCATAAACATAACAACTGCCACTGTTCTCAGTTTGTACTACGAGACTAACTAGATCTACCATCTTAGTATAGGGCACTTATAAAGTCATAATCTATAAACCAGACCAAATATAATGTCAAAACCACTAAACTGCATTATTATGGCCAGTTTATGAAAAAGTCCTGTGGAAAAGGGTGAAGGTGATGCCTGTCAGAGCGGTAGAATACTTGAAATAGGTTTCAATATAAATTTCAATATAAAATAAACTCTGAATACAACCATTAAGAGATTTTTTAATTAGTATGAGCTTCATCCTTTGCTTTTTTTAGCACTCTAGTCTAACAATATTAATAAATATGGGATTTTAAGGACCAAAATTACCTTCCAGCAAATAAACAAGTGATTGTGATCATTGTTTCATGACTTTGACTCATATCAGCAGGCCTCCTAAAACTGTCTGTCAAGAGTTTCCAAACTTATGACAGTAACTAGCATGTCATAACCCAGCAGGTCACAGCCAGGCCTGAGACTACTTATAACCAATACCCTTTCATGATTTTAATGAAAGAGACACTTTTGTCAGTAATTTTAAATAAGTGTAAAGCGTTATATAGGACATGCCACTTGTTATTCTGTGACTTTTGAGTCATTTTCTTCCCTGGACAACTTTAGTTAAGAGTGTTCAACAACTTAAAGCATGTTATTTTGAAGAGAATACCGTTTTAAATGATATTTCGTTCGGGCTGGACAGTTTTGTGTACTTACAGATGCTCAGTGCTCTTAGGCAAGTCTTGAGGGACATCAGTAATATCTAAATGACTGCAGTCGGTCGTTTCACGCGTACACGTACAGTTTTGAGGACACGGTGCGCTATAATTGATTAACTGTCCCAGTGTCAAAAGCCAATAAAACACATATGAAAGTGATCCCATCTGTCCCAGCCACGCCGCCATTTTGTATCCAGTTGTCTCAGCGCTTAACGACTGATCTCTCTCATCCACAGACGGACAGCTCGAACCTATTGAGTTTCTCAGAGTCCGAGTAATTCGCCTTCATTAAGTTGTTTGTTTACCCAACGGTAACATCAAATTATACTGCGTTGTTTTTGGCCAATGCATCAGTCCTGCACTGGAAACGATCCACAGTAAAAATGTGAACTCCCCTGCTCCACCACGTACACTAAGTAAATCAAAGGTGAATCACGACGAGGCAATACAAGAAACTTGTCCAGAAGCCAAACCTAAATGCAGTTGTCCTTAAAAGGTTGAAAAGGGGGTCTGGATGGGAGATAGACAGGCGCTTTGTTTTGGCAAGAGAGATCCACTGGATCAAATGTAACGTTAGTTCGAAGAGTTTAAATCGTCAGCGGTGTTTCTCAAGTTTTTATAATGTGCTGATCCCAAGTGATTCGTGATTATGAAAAGTAAAAACATAGTAGATCGTGTCCATTAACTCCATACGAGCGTGTTGAAAGAAAAAAAAGAAACTTTTCCTCAGGAAAAACCGCACTCCTACAAAAAAAAAAGTTTGGGGCTCTCGCTTCTTCACGGACTTGATATAAAGTTTCCGAACGGCGAATGCAGGCGTTTGGATCAGATTAATGAATAATAATAAACCACTTTTGAAGCAAAACAGTTCCAGTAAAGCCGTCCGACTGTTGTGAACTTTGCAGCTCGCGTTTGTTCCTTCTCTCGCGCTCTCTCTCCAGCAACCCTGAGCGCGGTTTAAAGGAACTGGGAAGCTTTTATCTTGATCTTGTTGTACGGTCCGAAAACTCCGATAATTCACTAATTCACCTCGCACTTCTGACCGTTTCAACCGCTTGTTTTCCCCCCTCCCGGACTTTACTTTCTTTTTATCCAGACGTTCTTTCGTCCCACGTTGGATACATCGGGAGTGATAACGATTCCCTTGTTTTGCTTTCCGATTGGTGCTCGGAGAATGACTGACGGCCGAACTCTGGCTCTTACTGGCTGCTTTGGAGCGCCCAGGCGCTACGATTTTGGACGTCCCAGGGCTCAGCTGTCAGTCAAATCTCGTTAGCCCCGCCCTTCTTTCCCACCCAGAGTGCGAAACTGCGCCGCCTCCTTTCACTCTCATCGCGTCTTAAAGGGACAATGTTCAGGGCAAGACATCCGTTTGATTAATATAATATAATAATACAATATAATATAATATAATATCACTCTCATCGCATCTTAAAGGGACAGTGTTGTTTCATTCAGCACACACCTGAGAATTTTAGCAAACACTGTCTCTGGGATGTTTTTGGATCAGTTATAGTGGTGAGAAAGTTTGCCAGTAAACTAATGTGCGTATCAGATGAGAGATCCTTACTTCTCTTTCTTGTCCTCTCTTCTCTCTCTTACTCACGCTCCATCCAGTGCACATCCACAGCTGGAAGAAGATGAAAGAGCCTCGTGCGAGGTTTTGGACAGATGGTGCAGCACATGAAGACATTGGGTTTGTTCCTTCTCTGAAAGAGAGAGTGAGGTGAAGTGGGCCTGAACCAGAGTTTTTAAACGGTAGATAATTCAAGGTTGGAAGGGATGCCGTTCCATCTGCGTGAGCTGCGTTTTGTGTGTTTTTGTCAGTGTGTTGCAGGCCTGTGCCAATTTATCACGCTGGCCGTGCTGGAATCTTCAAAGATCACGAGTCCATCTGCTCAAGCTATTCGTCAACAATAAAATGGAGAGGCGTGAAACGAAGCCAGCACGTTGTGCTATCTCTGGATGTTTAACGGGTGTGCGCTATAGCGAGGAAATGCCTGGGTTAATGGGAAGCAGAGACACTTGCACATCTCTTTATATCTCTGAGTCCTGGCTAAAAAGCGAGAATCCCTGAACCCAAAGGAGAAAACGCAGTTTGAGTTTCAGATGAGGCGTGAAGAAAGGTTTCATATGCACTGGTCTAAATGTGCTGTAATTCAATGAGTCTGTACTGAGCAGTACATTTTAGACAATTATAGTTGCATCACACCTGCACACTGATGGCTAAAAGAGGCGTTCATACTTACAGTGATTTAGTGAGATTGTAAGTCATTTATTTTTAAAGACACTTTGATTTTGATTTTTAGTGAAGCGATTTTTATGCTGGTTTCTTATGGTTTAAAAAACGTTTATACCTTTTTAAAGAAAGGTTCGTATTAATAATGTGACCATCAAATAAAAACAATGAATGACATATTTTCCTTACTGAATATGTAAGTGTGAACATCTCTAATTAATACAAATTAATTAATACATTTCATTAAGATTACTTTTAAAGATTTTCATTCTTTTAATGAAACTTTTATTCATTATGAAACGCACAACGTTTCACTTCATGAGTCGAGACATTAAAGTGACCCTATTATTGGCTATGAAAGATTCATATTTTGGTTTTGAGAGTCCCCAACAACAGGTTGACAAGCATGCAAGTTCAAAAAAACACTTTCATTGTCCTTTAATATGCATTTATTTTTACCTTATTTGCACAATGACTCTCAAACAATTCGCTCAACGATTCATTTTTCCAAACCCCTCCTTTGCATGACGCTAATCTGCGGTGATTGGCCTAATTTCCATTTCATCTCGCCTGTAATGCCTGATAAAGCAGCGTTTGTGAGCACAGTGCTGCTTTGTGTACAGCGTTACCGGGGAAACAGCCATTTTTACTGCTCCAAAAGCGGCACCTAGTGGCAAAGAATGAATTTGCATTTTCATTCAGACCAATGCGAAAAGACCAACTAGTGTGGGGGCAATACGCTAATGTTTCATGTTGAAGTCAACATGAAACGCCTTGGGATTCGTTTTAAAAACGACTCGTTTAAATGATTCATAGTCGACTCTTTCTTTTGAGAGACAATAACTTTATACACGGTGCACTTTCAGATTTAAAACTTTGTAGGATGTTTTCATTCACTTAGAGCTGTGTTACACACTGCATGAAAGATAATTTTAAAAAATTCATAATAGGGGCACTTTTAGTGATGGAGTGGGGTTAATTGTGGATTATTGTGATGTTTTTATCAGCTGTTTGGACTCTCATTCTGACGGCACCCATTCACTACAGAGGATCCATTGATGAGCAAGTGATATAATATGAAATGTCTCCAACTCTGTTCTGATGAAGAAACAAAGTCATCTACATCTTACATGGCCTGAGGGTAAGTAACTGTCAACAAATTTTCATTTTTGGGTGAACTATTCCTTTAAGAAAACACTCTCTTAGCTGTGTCTTTGTCTTTAGGCCCAGCGGCATGAGTCAAGCGGAACTTTGCACAGCCCCTCCGCAGGTGTCCAAACAAGAAGGTAGAGATTTTTTTTTATTGTGTACGCACACTAACATTTACATTTCTCACTGTTGTTTGTTTAATAAAGTGAGTGGATCTTGCCCACTTCTGCCAAGTTCCTTTCATTTCCCAGAGCTCGTCGCGCACCGGCCAAAACCGTGCGTGTTGAAAGATGTCTCCTCCTTGACCTGTTCTTGACTGTTGCACAGGTTGCCCATCACTTGATGTCATCCCTGGAGAAGGCATGCCTTGTTGCAACAGTCTTGTGTTAACAGCTTGCTTAAGTGTTTACCTGGGCAACGTCTCTTTGGCGTTTATAGGTCCTCAATCAGCACACAGATTCAGATGTGATGTATAGATGCTGCCTCCCATATGCTGGCAGGGTGGAGAACGCAACCACTGTGAAGCTCTTGTTTATTCGAGCAAGAGTGTTTTAATAGGGCCAAAATACGTGATAAAAGAAGTGATGGTCTGGAACGGGTTTTTTTGTGTGGCGCAGGGCAGGAATGCAGCATGTGAAAGGTGACTTCTGTATGGCCGAGCTTAAGAGGTGATGCATCTTTTGTTTAGCAGCATTCTTTTGTTAAGGTTTTTTTTATTCCAGTGCTGGTTGTGTCTCTGAAACTGGGCAGGGTGTTATTTTTAGGATTGTAAAACTGTGATCTCAGACCAAAGGTGTAATTATGTAATTTGTGCAAAATCTAATAAAAAGAATGTTTTAATTGCAATTTAATTTAAATGCTTTTAACATATTTTACATTATCTTTTAATTTCATTTATTTTAAATATCCAGACAAAATACATATGTGTGTGTGTGGAGTATGCATGCATGTTAATATACACACACATACCAAGGTGAGCTACTTTTTCTACTCCATAAATATACGTGAAGTCAAGGAAATTGGGGATGAAATGTCAGAATTTTGAAAGAAAAATTGAGAAAAGTTGAGTCTAATGACACATCTGGGTCAATGACAAAAGTTTTACAAAACTTTTCACTGTAGCTTCAAAACCTTACACGGTGTGTGCATAATCTTATCAAGCTCCAGTACGTATATTAAATTACGCCTTTAGTGGAGTCCAATGAACATGGTAGCCTGGCCGGGGAAATTCAATTTATTTAAAGTTACACAATCCTCATTCCCATCCACTACAAATGAGTGCATGGCACATGCTTGGGGCACAGATTTATGGGTGATTTATCAATGTCATTACATTATCTTAAGTGGTTGATGAGCTGTGGGAAGTGGTCATTACGTCTTTGCAGGGGGGGGTTACGGTGAACAAGGGCACGCTGATTTACTTAGACTAAGAGAGTCTCTCAAGAGATAAAACTGATAAAGTGGCCCGCTGGGGACTGAAATGTAGACAAATTCAGACCTGACTTAACTGCTTGTTTAGCTTCCCTCACAATCTGTAACTCACAGAAAACTGTCCAATTTTAAGATGTAATGTCATAGAAACATTACATTACACATTCAGATGACGAATGTCTGATTCATGGATGAACCATTCTTGGATCTTTTCAATAAATGACGGCTGATCATTACAAATCAGACCGATTCGGTTCTTGAGTTCAACTCTGAACTCAATGATCCAGTTGGAGCAGTTAAAGGAATTGCTGAATATGTACTCAGCAAGATGTAGATTAGGTTGTTTCTTCATCAGAACAGATTTGGAGAAAATTTTGTATTATATCATGAGAGAAATATGCACAGTTTACAAGCAAAACAGTCCAAAATAGTTTTAAACAAATATGTGGGTGGATTTTTGATGTGAGAAGACAACAGGGGATGGACTTTTTCACTGGAGGAAGATTTCTTATGGATTATAGACTCATATTTTGGCCAGAAGCAACCGTTTAACGTTAAAATGCCTTAATGATGGAATTGTATCCTATGAACAAGCAGCTTTTTGCTTCACAACATGTTAATTGATGGACTGGAGTTGTGTGGATTACTTGTGGATTATTGTGATGTTTTTTCAGCTGTTTGGACTCTCATTCTGACGGCACCCATTCACTGCAGAGAATGCAGTGGTGAGCACGTGATGTAATGCTACATTTTTCCAAATCTGTTTCCTCGAAAAACTCATCTACATCACATATTGGAAAAACTCATCTACATATTGGATGGCTAAGGGTGAGTAAATTGTCAGCAAATTTTCATTTTTGGCTGAACTGTTCCTTTAACAGTCCACTGGAGGGGAACATTTTAACAGAAACAATTTCTCGGTTTCAATCCCTAAGCTATTGAACGACTTATATTATACTTTTAGGGTGCTTTTGTGCATGAATACTCCAGGGCCCATTCATTGAAACTACATGAAAAAGAGCGAGCATAACATTCTTCAAAATTTCTTCTTTTCTGTTGCACCAAAAGAAGAAAGTCATACAGGTTTGAGAGGACAAGTCATTTTTGTGTGAACTTTTCCTTTAAGATAAAGTTGAACTAAGAAAATCCCACCAGGAATATAACCCTATTCAACTGCCATAGAACACCATGTTTCTTGTTTTCTTCCTCCTCCTCCTCCTCTTTCTTCTTGTCCTTTAGTAGGCACAATAAAGGAGGGAAGTTGAGAGAAAGAGATGAGAAGAAGGGGCCAAAGCCCCTTAGTGGTCTGAAACCCACGCATGCTCAGCAGTCCCAAACCCTGTGTTTAGCAGCTGCAGCTGTGAAACCTTTCTTTCTCTTCCTCTTTCTCCTCTCTCGCTCTCTTTCTTTTCCCAGACCTGAATAGAGCTGCGCTGAATAGATTGGGCCAGGTCGGCTGAATAGTCACACTGGAGGGAGGGGTGGGAGTGGAGCCCAAATGAACCGGAACCCCTACAGAGAGCTCCGCTCCTGGCGACGGCTATGATAGAGAGGAGGGGGGAGCTGCGTTTAATCGCTCATAATAGAAATTAGCATGGTGTAATGAACCCGTTTCAAAAGTCCATTATTTGCGCAGTTCAAAGAGAGGGGTGACTTTGTAGTTGGAATCCATGAGCCCAAGCCAAATATCAAAAGAATAGCATTTGTCAAAACTTCATACGACTTTGTCAAAGCAAACAGCACATTTTCTGTTTCTTCTTGCACAGGAAAGAACTTGTGCATAAATCTAGTTCGAAATGCATTTTTTTAAGTTCTGTGTACACAAAGCAAAGCTTCGCCTGGTTACACTGACTAAGGAGAACATTGCTAAAGCAATCGCATCGCTCTGGCATGTACGTTCGACATGATTTTACATATTTATTTAACAATCAATCATGTTGCACAAAGCATATTTCACATTTGAGCTTTAAGTTGTTTTTTTTTGTCGCTCATCCAAGCTGCACTGTCATGACGCCACATGTGCGCAAAGAAATTAGTTTTGTTATGTACGATTCTTTTAACCAGTTTACAACAGGCATTGAGATCACAAGTTGTCAGCCAAGACTCATTGCTGTTAACGCTTGGTTTTTACATGCGACCATAGCGTCTCATGTGACCACTTGCGAATGAATACAGTTTAGAAATGACATGAGGGTGTGAAAATTACATTTTGGGGGAACTATCCCTTTAAATCTATAAAAACATCTCTTTAAAAAAAAAAAAAAAAGCTTAAAAAACTGAAATAAAATGAAATCTAAGATAAAGCATATATACACAATATAGTAAAAAAAATAATCTAAAACATTACATTATTATAAAATATAAGATTATTAAAATGAAAATGTAATTATTATTATTATTAAATAAATGAATAATTGTAATCTTTACAATGGCTCAGTCATTCGTTTTAATTGAAAAGATCTCTACGCAGGAGTGAAAGTTATTTCCCAGAGTGCACTGCCCGTCCGATTGCTTGACCCCTGCACCTCATAATCACCCACCTCTGACAAGACAACAGGTTTGTCCCTCCCTTTTCCACCACGCTGATCTGAGACCTGTTACCCTGATGACACCAGCGCTCTAGTAAAACACTCTCAATAGTGGTGATTTTGCCATTGATTGCTGCAGCTGCACAGCTTATGGCCGTCTACCCCTGGGGCCCCTGTTATAGATAATGGGATAATGGTGGCCACCTTCTGAACACTTGTGGCTCACAGCGCTGTGAGATACTGCACGGATCAGTACAACATTTACAGAAAATTGGTGAAGAATACATGTAGGTGTGTTTGGCTGCTTTATTCCCAGAATGCACTTGCATTTACAATTATGTTTATACAAAGAAGTTTTCTTACAGTCTACGTTGGATGTTTTTCCATAAATACATTTTCATATATAATGAAAATATAAATTAAAAAACTAAAACTAAAATGCTTATACAATAGAAACATTGTGTATGTGTTTGTGTGTGTGTGTGTGTGTGTGTGCGCATGTACACACACAGCATTTAAAAAATCTTTAGCAACATTCTAAATGGTCACATTTGATCAATTTAATGCATCGTTGTAAATAAAAGTATTCATTTGTTATTTAAAAAAATACAAAGAAGTTTTCTTACAGTCTACGTTGGATGTTTTTCCATAAATACATTTTCATAATATAATGAAAATATAAATTAAAAAACTAAAACTAAAATGCTTATACAATAGAAACATTGTGTATGTGTTTGTGTGTGTGTGTGTGTGTGTGTGTGCGCATGTACACACACAGCATTTAAAAAATCTTTAGCAACATTCTAAATGGTCACATTTGATCAATTTAATGCATCGTTGTAAATAAAAGTATTCATTTGTTATTTAAAAAAAAACTCAATTACCCCAAACTTTTTAATTGTGGTGTATCATGCTTTCTACAAGAATATTAAACCGCAAAAACAGTTTTCAAGATAATAATTAGCATAGTAGAATGATTGCATGTGACACTGAAGACTGGAGTAATGATGCTGAAAATTCAGCTTTGCATCACAGGAATAAATTACATTTTAAATTGTATTAAAATAGAAAACTGTTATTTTTAATTCAATATTACAATATTTTACTCAATGGAATTATATCAACATATAAAATATACACATTTATATATAACAATACTAAATGTGTTCATTTACTGAAAGTCTGCACTGTGGGAAACCAATCACAGCTAATTAATTTATAACAATGTCAAAGAATATGACAAAGAATCAAGCAAATAACCAATTTCCAAGAATCGGATGAATAGCTTTAGTCTTTCTTCATCCAGCCGTGCTCAGGTATGCATCTCAATTTGAGCTCAAACATAAGAGGTTCCAGCTCCTCGAGTAAATAAGGACAGAGGCCTATACAGCGAGGCCCATTCAGTCTCCTGACACGGCTTCAGTTCTCCAGTCTTCTAGAGCATCCAGCTGTGAGCACTTGAGACAGGCCAGGGCCTCACACCGAATACTCAATGCACCAACTGCCAGAGGACTTTCCAGAAACGTCCATTCCTTTGGCTGACAGCACTCTGAAAGAGCCATTATCGCCAAACCCCCAATTAGGCCCAACCGTTCCTGCCAGAATGTGAATAACCTAAATAGAAATAATCTTTTTGGCTGAGGAATGCTCTAATTTGTATAGATATTTTGACGCTTACATCTCAGAATAATAGAGGTTACTTAAAAAGACGGGCTTTGCGAGAATGCAACACTGTTCAGTTTAATTTGTTGTGCCTAGAATACAAAGAACATGGAAGAAAAGGCATTTTACCTTAGAAAAACTTCGGTAGGACTGCACGCTTGCCAGCAGAGTCGCGAGAGACAGTGTCGGGTTTTCACATTTTTTAATTTAGTGTTACATGAGCTAGTGTGTCTGTATATAAACAACAGACTGCCAAAGCATGCTTATGTGAAGCGTCCCGTTTACTGGCCAAGTAAAAGCTTCTGTGGATTCAGCTCCATCGAAATATGCTAACGCTAACCCTACAAAACCACAAGGCAAATTCCCTCGTTTAATCAGCCATGTTCATTCATTCATGACAGAGTTAAAACAAATGCAGAAAGAGAGTCAGAGAGAGAGTGTGCCAAAGAAAAAGAGAAACAATTCATTCTCATTCCAAAAACAGGGTACTTGCAACGTACATTTTTCGAATTGTTGATCATATCCAAAATGGGGAAAAAAAAAACAACTGTAACCGAGGAATTTACCAATTAATTCTTTAAAAATCCTACAATGTGATTTTCTGGATTTTTTTTCTCATTTTGTCTCTCATAGTTGAGGTATACCTATGATGAAAATTACAGGCCTCTCTCATCTTTTTAAGTGGGAGAACTTGCACAATTGGTGGCTGACTAAATACTTTTTTGCCCCACTGTATATAAGAAATAGATAGATAGATAGATAGAACAAATATATAAAATATTTGTAATATAACATTTAATAACAAATATAACATTTAATATGTAATAATACAAATAATATATAAAATATTTTATATTTATATGAACTGTAATATATAAATACAAAACAGGTGTCAAATCTAAAGTATTTCAGAAGAAATAATCTTATTTTATACATTTTCTTCATGTGTTTTATATATAAAATCTCCCTTTTAAAAATATAATTATTGCTAAATATTTATGTGAACAGCTGTGAAAGTGTTATCTGAGAGAGAGAAAGCAGAGATGCCTGCTATATTTACTTTGTCTGCAGAGGAACATTTTATCGAATGACTGAAAAACATGTAAAAATAACAAGAATGTCTATAGACACTGAAATGGTTTCAAACGACATAACGTCTAGTGCTCCTCAAATTAACCCTATATATTGCACTACATATGCGCAATGGAGAGCTCAGTCACAGGAAACATGGTAATCAAAAAAATAATGACTTGTCTTACATGAACTGCATTGTAATGCCAGGTTCGGTTCTTACTGAAAATGATTCCAGCATGATGCATCGACCGAAGCCAAAGCTGTGCTATAGATGATTTACAAGAGCATGCTGTCAAACAAGGAATCTGGTGAATAATGGACCTTGTTCTTACTTCCAAGACAGTGGAAACATACAGACCAGTAATTCAGCGGGGGTGTGAAGCACAAGTGCGATGTGTTATCTGGAGTCTGCCTTGGGTTTTCAGGGTGGGGCGGTGGATTCGTTCAGGGTGTTCAGAAGGGGCTGAATGACAGGACCGTGACAGGGAAGATGCACTGCAGTTCTGCATGTCTAACTCCCAACAGCTGCTGGTGGAGCAGTCAACACTGTACCTTCATCACTGTCACTGTGTCATTAATATCACCTGTGCATTGCAAAATTATTCAGCATTACTGAATTCGCCATCTTTAGTCAACACAAGCATAAGATCAGAAAGTCACCATCACATGATTATTTAAGGGCTGTAAGTATATCTATAAGTAGATGCATTATCCCAACTCACATGCAAAACTTAATAATCAAGTAAATCTGTGCTTATTTTTCGTTAAGAGTTTTTGACATTCACATCATGATATAATTTAGTTTAAAAGTTTACAAAATACAACATTTTTTGGCATATATTATTTAATAATCTACTGCCCGGACGTTTTGCCAACAGCACATTCAAAATGTCACCAATAAATCAAGTCAGTGGCTCAATCCAACACAAACACAACGTAGGCTTCACATTGAAAAATGAGAGGTGACAAAAGCACAAACTGAGGTTTTGGTCACATACAGGATATGTTTTCTAAAATCACAGAATATACACTGTACTTTGCAACGTGGAAGTAAGATGTTTTCTGTAAACGTGCCAGATTTCCAGATTTTTATTAATCGTTTGTTTGTATAACTCTGCTTGTACATCCTTACGCCAGTAGGTGGCTACATGTGTTTTATATGAGTGATTCACTGATCACTCACTCACTCAACCGATTCGTTCGAACACATTGTTTCAGTCTGAAGCCAAACACCTCTCTCTCTGTGTTTTGTTCGGAGACATGCAACAGTTTTGTTTTGTCTTATACAAAAACTTATAAGGACTGTGATATTCTTGCAGAGATTTGAATTGGTGCCTTTTGCAGTGAACAAATGTGGGTACTTTGTATAAAAGTTTGAGCACTCTAGCTCAAAAATTCAGCGAGTTACAACATGAAACAAAAAGTGTTACAACCATGCCCGGTCTCCCCTTAATCATGTTGTAAATTTAAAAAATTTATCAAACCTTGGAACCATGTTGCATCAGAGTAGCCTACTGCTGATCTGTAGTAAATCATGATACTTGTAGCTTTTCATGACCAGTCACAGGACATTGGCTTTTAATAAACTAACTTCATCGTTTGGTATTTTCAGTAGACAGTTGTGTGTCAATGTATTTTCCGTACTTGTTTCATGTGGAGACTTTAAACTAATGCTAGCATGTGAAATGTCCAGGGTCACTGTTGGCTGGTGTTCTCCGCAGCTTTGTCCTTGGAGAGGGGATACAGATGGACATAAAGCAGAATTTAAAACGGCTGACTTGTGCCTGCTTGTTATTGTCAAGGTTTATCTTAAAACCAGTAAAACGACAGGACAGATACATGTTTGGGGAGTTTGTGAATGTTGCAAGTTCCTTACCTGTGCAATCAATTTTATCCATAAGTGGTTTTTATATCAGTTCTCTTGTGTGGACAATAACGACAAATCCAGATATACAGCCCTGCATACCCCAAGTGTATTTCGCTCTTTTTTTTCATTCACTTGTATATTTTATTATATTATATATAAATATAATTCCTATCTTTAGCTATTCGCATGCATAATTTTTCATTTATTTGAATTGCCGATGTATTCTTAATCATAATTGTATACCCTTACTCACAATAGTAATATATATAAATATATAAGTGATATAATACAATAAATAAATACTAGCACATGGGCAAGGGCTTGTGAAAAAGTGTTTTTGCTTACTACTTGTACCAGCTGTGCAGATGAACACACAAACCTTGGCACAGATGGGAAGTCAGCCATTATTATATATTACTGCTCATTTATTTTCGAACTGCAGCATTTAAACGCAATTATCTGTAATGCTCACCAAGGCAGAAAAAAGCAGACATCGGCAAACAGAGATGGAAAAACTTAAATCCATGCGTCTCATTTAAAATGGTTTTGTATAATTCACAGACATTCACCTTTAAAGATCAGATTACCCTTCTTATGATAAACATTGGGAGGCAGATTTAGACTATGTATTTTGAACATACACAACCATTCAGAGTTTTGGATTTTTGAATGCTTCTGGAAAAGTCTCTTATGCTTACCAAAACTGAATTTGTTTTATATTACAAAAGCAGTAATATTGTGATATATTAATACCATTAAAAATGACTGTTTTCTATTTGAATATTTTAAAATGTAATTTATTCAAAACTATGGCAACTAAAAATTGTAATAAGCTGATTTGGTGCTCAAGAAACATTTATTATTATTATTATCACAGTTGGTAATATCACAAATATTTTTGTAAATACCATGATCAATTTTTTTTCAGGATGAATAGAATGTTCAAAAGAACAGCATTTTTTTTTTTTTATAATCTTTTGTAAAATAATCACTTTTGATCAATTTATTGCAACCTTTATGAAAAAAAGTTTGGAAAACAATGTGTAGCCATGTTTCAAAAATACATATTTTGAAATATACAATGAGAAATAACCTCAAGTAACCAATGTAAGATGCACAAAAATGAGCTTAGAATCACTGCATTACAGCGTGACCTGTTTTCAAAAGTTTCCAGGAAATATTGATGTGTTGGAAAGAAAAGCGAATGTATTACAGAACAATTCTCCACTGCAGGTGTGCTGCTCTGTGCACCCGACAGAAATACGACACTGACAGAGAAAACAAACAAAGAAAAGAAAGGATGACAAATGTTATTTTCCTCATTCCATAGTTCTGGGCAAGGCCTCACTGGATAGACTAAAGCAGTCAAATGACATGTGCGTATGTGGGTGCATTTGTGTTTTTGTGACAGCAGTGAATCATCAATAGGTTGTTGTGATATGTGCGTGTTGAGTGAACATGCATTGTTGGAATGGCAGACATCTTTTTCTTTTCTTTTTTCTTTGTTTGTTGTTTTTCTAGATGATATGCTTTCAGAAGATTCGGTGCTCCCCACATTCACCTGTGAAGCTTTGACAACAAAACTAATCGGCCATCATTGAGGCCGCAGTTGACCTTTGACCTCAGCTGTCAGTTGCCCCCTGGAGATGCAGTTCGAGGCTCTCGAGTTCAATAACACCTCCAACCAATTGGAGTATGCTCCCAACACACACACCTGTGTGACAGTCTTCAACAAGCACATCCAGATACATGCTGGGACATGAGGCACAGACACACAAGTTTACTTAGTTATCTAAGTGAGGAAATACCATTGACTTTATTGTTTCTAAATAAAGCAGATTATAACAAAATAAGCCTAACCCCTTCCTGAAAGAAAACTTGAAGAATTTGTAGAATATAAGAATATATACAGTATATATATATATATATCTGGCATAAAACTCTAGATGGCGCAGTCCGATAGGTCTAACTCAATCTGACTTAATGACATCATTATCACATGGCACAGCTGATTGGTTCTCTCCTCTATCGGTAGCCAATGAGCTCGCTGCTCAGCATTCAAATATATGACTAGTGCTTGCCGTAGCAGTAGCAGTTTGCTTCAGAAACCCTCCACCTTCCCCAGCTTCACCTGTATAGATCTGCTATGAGGGGATTCATGTATGCTATGTGGGGGGTTATTTCATGTATGTTATATTTGCAGCAGCAGTATTTCTTACATGCTCACAGCAGCATGTTGTGGATGTATTGGCAGTAGCAAGTCTTGGCAGTAGCAAATCTCGGTACTTGCTCTGCCGCAGCAGCAGCAGCAGCGTAGCAGATCTATTCCGACCAAGACCAAATAATATATATATATATATATATATATATATATATATATATATATATATATATATATATATATATATATATATAATTATATTAAATAATAAATATCATACAAAAACTACACAACAAATATAATAGAAAATATGTAATATCAAACAGTCATATTATGTAAAAACATACCATCACTTTCAAACCATACAGTAAAAAGGTCATGTTATGAAATATCATTTAAGGTAATTTATTCCTGTGATGGCAAAGCTGAATTTCTAGCAGTATTTATTTATTGCATTTTTATTTTTATGATAATTTATGAAGCTTAACAGACTTAAAATAAAGATTTTTAAAAAATATTTCATTTTTGTTCTACGTATTTGGAACAATGTGAGAGTGAGTAAACAATGACAGAAACTTAATTTCTGGTTGAATGATTCCTGTAGTACTTGATTAGAATTATACCCTTTGTCTCTTAAGTTTTTGATCTAAAAAATGAAGGTGTAGAACAGTTAAAAGTTCATGTTATCTTCTATGTTTATGCATAACATAGAACAAGGTTATTCTGGCTTTTGCAATAATTGCCTGTTTTTGAAACAATATGAATAATTCCTTGAACTGTTCCTGGGTTCAAGTGTTTGAGGAAGTTGGGAGCACATATGGCTCAAATTGATCTCTCTCTCTTTTTCCCTGTGACCCAGACCCCACTTCCTTACCGCTACCCAACGATCTGTGGAAGCATAAACACATCCGGACTCAAGGTGCACGGTGCAATCAAACATGTGCTGTTCATCAGAGAGCCCCAAACTTACTACCTTCCGAAGAGCATGGCTAACACACACACACACACACACACACACACACACACACTCCATGTGTGAAGCCATAACGGTAAATGCCTTCACTGCTCAAAACAGTGAAGTGCTTGTTTGTGTTTGAATACACTGATTTGTAAGGCCTCAAATCTCAGCGTTAAGCAAATAAACATGGTGGACACATCAGTATGGAGCCCATGACAAAAAAAAGTTACTGTATAATTAAGGTTTACATACTTTTAAGTAACTACTTTTAAGTTGTAAAGAATATCTGCAGTGACATTTTTGCAAAGTATGTATTGATTTGGAGAGGAGGGGGGGCCTTGGAGTAAAAAAGGTTAAGAACCACTGGCTTAGACAAATGTTTCACATGCTGAGAATGCTAACCTATCATATAAGTATATAAACCATAAATGTTTAAGAAGCACTTATGACATTTTTGCAAAGTATGTATTGATTTGGAGAGGAGGGGGGGCCTTGGAGTAAAAAAGGTTAAGAACCACTGGCTTAGACAAATGTTTCACATGCTGAGAATGCTAACCTATCATATAAGTATATAAACCATAAATGTTTAAGAAGCACTTAGACTACCTCTGGGCGATTCATGATCACGCTCACGCCAGAAAACTACTAATAGGCCAAAATGCTTCATTTGGCTTTTTGGAGATCATCTGCTCTTCCCTGTGGATTACCTCTGAAGAACCACTGGCTTAGACAAATGTTTCACATGCTGAGAATGCTAACCTATCATATAAGTATATAAACCATAAATGTTTAAGAAGCACTTAGACTACCTCTGGGCGATTCATGATCACGCTCACGCCAGAAAACTAGTATAGTATGGAGCTTACAGTACATTTTCATCTACTCTGTTCCCTTTACCGTAGACACTGAAATACACACTCAAACTCCCTCTCTAAACAGAGTCTATTATACACACACACACACACACACCTCTGACCTACTTTCTATACGATATGAATTTCTGTATATTGAATATTGAATTTGATGTTCCGAATTTCCTCTTCATCTTGAAAACATAAAGCTGTATTTTTAAAAATATGGAAATTGGATATTTGCTCTCTTAGATTTTAGAACAAAAAATTGCTGTTGGAAAATACGTCTATAAAACTCTAACTCTTAAATTTCAAATGTTTAATATTCAAGTAAAATGGAGATCATCTGCTCTTCCCTGTGGATTACCTCTGACCTACTTTCTATACGATATGAATTTCTGTATATTGAATATTGAATTTGATGTTCCGAATTTCCTCTTCATCTTGAAAACATAAAGCTGTATTTTTAAAAATATGGAAATTGGATATTTGCTCTCTTAGATTTTAGAACAAAAAATTGCTGTTGGAAAATACGTCTATAAAACTCTAACTCTTAAATTTCAAATGTTTAATATTCAAGTAAAATAAAATCAAATTCAGAGCTATGTTAAATGCCACATAATATTCAGTTTTGTTAAATGACACTTTGTCAATAATTCAAATTTACACAGTACAAATTCAATTAGTTTTGTCATATTATAAGCTCCATAGTATGGAGCTTACAGTACATTTTCATCTACTCTGTTCCCTTTACCGTAGACACTGAAATACACACTCAAACTCCCTCTCTAAACAGAGTCTATTATACACACACACACACACTTTAAGCAAATCATTGCAATGAAAACTTCACTGCTTGGCGTAAGGATACAAACACATACAGCTAAGCATTTTTCCTTAGATAAATGGTGTCATGATGCTTTCTTATGATTATATATATAAGTTAACAAAGTGATTATTTATATATTTAATTATAATAATATTAATTTACTATTATTATACAAATTTATACATTAAGGAATATCACAAATTAAGTGATTTAATAATAATAATAATAATAATAATAATGTATGGTTCACAAATATGTTCACCAACACTCTTAAAAATAAAGGTGCTTCACGATGCCATAGAAGAACCTTTCTGTCTAAATGGTTCCATAAAGAACCTTTAACATCTGAAGAACCTTTCTGTTTCACAAAAGGTTCTTTGTGGCAAAAGGTTCTTCAGATTATAAAAAGGTAAGAAAGAGATGGTTCTTTAAAGAATGGTTCTTTGTGGAACCAAAAATGGTTCTTCTATGGCATCGCTTGAAAAACCTTTTGAAGCACCTTTAGTTTTAAGAGTGAAGGCTGCATTTATCTGACCAAAGATACAGTAAAAACAGTACTATTTTGAAATCCATTTTTTATATATTATAAAATATAATTTATTGCTGTATTTTCAGCAGCCATTACTCCAGTCTTCAACGTCACATGATCTTTTTCAGAAATCATTCAAATATGCTGATTTGGTGCTCAAGATACATGTTCTTATACTTATTTCTTATCCATGTTGTTACACTTAATATGTTTTTGGAAACTTTGATTTAGCATTTATTTGAAACAGAAATCTTTTGTAACATTATAAATGTGTTTACTGTCACTTTTCATCAATTTAATGCATCCAAACTGAATAATAATAATAATAATAATAAGACAACTATTTACTGAATGCTATATATATACTGTGTATATATATATATATATATATACTGTATATATACTGTATATGTATATAGCATTCAGTAACAACAACTAAAATAATTCAATTACTAAAGTTGCAAATCAGGCTCACCTAAAGTTACTTATCAGCAGTGTTTGCCGCCCACACTGTGCTCACACCCTCTGCACCTGTGTGCATGAGTAATGCGCAACTGGAAGCCAGAAAAGACATGATGCAGCAGGATGACACAGGCTCATATTGCACATACCAAGCATTAGTATACGCACAAAAATGTGAAACTGTTTAAAGTTTTGGTACATTTCCCACTGACCTGGCAACAGTTTCTCTGTTTCCCTAATTCTGGCATTGGCTATAAATCAGTGCAACTGGGAAGTTTAATCTATAGCACGTCATTACGTCTTGGTTTAAGAGAAGCATCGGTTAGTTCCTACAGAAATAGGGCCGGCCAGAAAGTGTTTGAGGGTCATGGTGGTGGGTTAGTGTGTGTGTGTGTTTGTGTATTTTGAGAGTGTATTGGGAGTACACAGGGTAAATAAATATTTGATGACTGTGTCACCTCTACTCTAAGTCCTGGGTGGCACAAGCCAGATCATCATCTGACCTTCACACACTCGGATGAATTATTCAAAATAAAATTGTCAATCATTCTGTCCATTCCATGTGGAATAGAGTACAGAGAACTGTTTGTGTGTTTTCAAAAGCATCTAAACTCAAGAACAAGCAAAAATAGGCAAATCACTGAAACGATATTCACAAAAGCACACAAACAGTCTGACAAAAAACGTGATAAACACAATCAAGTCTATAATAGCGCTCAAAAGCTATCCATTAGCATTCATATTCATTTCAATAGCGACATTTAAATGGCTGATGTCATGAACTGTCCGGTCCACCTGTTGAGACCCCCAGGGTAAACACTTATGATGCCTGATCAAACAAAAGTGAATAAAGTATAACTGAACATTTGCATTTAGTATAGGCTAAGCTAGAAGGCTAATTACCACATGGTATGCTAAGGTAGCATGCTGAATGGTTAGCTTGCAAAACCTAAGCTAACTTAAAATTCAAAATGTTTAATGTTTATTATTAGATATTTTATGTAACAATTTCAAAAGACATGTTTGGTAACAATAGGCTAAGCTAGAAGGCTAATTACCACATGGTATGCTAAGGTAGCATGCTGAATGGTTAGCTTGCAAAACCTAAACTAACTTAAAATTCAAAATGTTTAATGTTTATTATTAGATATTTTATGTAACAATTTCAAAAGACATTAATGGTCGTAATTTATAATTCAGCACTAAACCTAGTACTGATTAATCCTTTTACTAATAAATTGACACACATTATACATCATCTGAAAGCTGAATAAATAAATTTTCCATTGATGTATGGTTTGTTAGGATAGGAAAATCGCCTTTAAAGTTGTCCAAATGAAGTCCTTAGCAATGCATATTACTAATCAAAAATTAAGTTTTGATATATTTACAGTATACTGTAGTATACTATAGGAAATTTACAAAATATCTTCATGGAACATAATCTTTGCTTAATATCCTAATGATTTTTGGCATAAAAGAAAAATCAATCATTTTGACCCATACAATGTATTTTTGCTTATTGCTACAAATATAGCCCAGCGACTTAAGACTGCTTTTGTGCTCCAGGGTCACATATTTATATTTTCATGGCCACACTTCAATCTTGTCATATGACATTTTGCAGCCACAGTAATTTATGACCGATTTATCAGTTTTAATTATTTTTCTTTTTTTCAAATTTTCACAAACTTCTTAACAACATTGTGAAACATTTGATATTTAGATTCTCAATATTTGTGAGTAAAGGTATTTTTAAAATGATCATGTTTGTGGTCAAGTTTGAAAGGTTATTTTATTAATTATTTATTAATGAACTAGAAATGTTTTTGCTAGCACTTCTACTACCGTACAGGTTTTAGATCAGTAAGATTGTAATTAATACAAATTAATATTAGAAATTCATTATTTTTATTCAGCAGTATTAATCAAGTGACAGTAAAGACTTTTATAATGTTAGATGATTTCTATTTCAAATAACTGCCATTATTTTGAACTTTCTATTTATCAAAGTATCCTAAAAAAAGTATCAAGGTTTCCACAAAACATTAAATATAGCACAGCTGTTTTCATCATTAATAAGAAATGTTTCTGGAGCACAAAATCAGCATATTTCTGAAAGATCACGTGACACTGAAGACTGGAGTAAATTCAACTTTGCCTTCACAAAATCAATTCCTTATTACAATATATTAAAATACAAAAGAGTTATTTGAAATTTCTATTGTATTTTTAAGCAAATGAATGCAGCCTTGGCGAGCCTAAGAGACTTGTTTCAAAAATATTAAAAATGCTTACTGACCCCAAACTTTATAGTCAGTGTATTTAAAAGTCCAAAACATAAACATTATCTCTGGCTCAGTTCCAGTCAAAGATTTGAATCAGCAGTTTATCACGTCATGAACTGAACGCATAAAAATACAGCTTCATCATACTAAGACCAGGTCTTCTAAGCTCCAGACCCACACATTGAACCGATCGGTGATCTGTAAGTTTGTTTGGGTGGACCCTTTGATTAGAGCCCTGAGCTCTTAAAGGCCTCTGTATTGATAGATTTAATGGCTGTGCTTGTTTGTGTGTGTGTGAGAGAGTCAGAGACGAGAGACAGCAGTAAGCTGAAGTCCAGTAGTCAGCTCTTCCTGTGTCCTGTGTGAGTATTACATGGGCCCTTACAGTGGTCTGCCGTAACCTTCTCACACGGAGGTGTCACATACGATACTTCCTACGCCCAGAGCCAAACATCATCTGATCGCTCTCCCCCCTCCATCCTCCCTGTCTATGTCTATGTTCTCTCATTGCTTTTGATGAATGATGGACCCTTCTCCCCCTCTCTCCCTTCTCCTCTTCCACCTGATTGGCATTTTTCTTATTAGAGCAGCTAGAACAAAGTATTCTGTGCCAGTCACGGGTCCCAAATGGCATCAGTTTGTGTTTGCTGTTCTTTTTCATAACCATCTTGTGTAATGATACACAAAGACACAAAGGTTGTGATATCCCACAGCCCCATACTTGCATTTCAGGGGGTTACTGAAAATAACAAAAATGGTGTCTGAAAGCAATTGAAAGGAGTCTGTTTATAAATTGAATTAAAAAAATGTATATATATATATGTATATATGTGTGTGTGTGTGTGTGTGTGTGTGTGTGTATGACTTCAGATTCAATTTCTACTGAGAAATAAGCACTGCGAATGCCTGTTTAGTTATTGACTGACTGGAAGGTGAAGTTGCTGCCTACGATTTTAGACACAGCCAGAGTCTTGATCAGAAGTTTAGTAATGTGTTTATTTATGGAACTGATAATTTATGGAACAGTACTGTGTGTATGTTTTTTTCTAATCTTTTAAACAGTCATTTGGTATTATTAATAACACCACATGAACTTTACTAGTTTTTTTGGATCAGCGTTTCTTTCACTATATTTATAAGACACACATTTACTACTTGAATAAAAAAAATGAAGAAGAAACACTTATAACCTGTAATATTAATGTATTAATAATATTTTATTTTTACATTTTTTATTTTATTTTATTTTACAAAAAGCATCAACTATGATATTATACTACTGTTCAGTAGTTTGGTGCCAGTAAGATATTATTTTAAGTTGATCAAAAGTTATAGTAAATACTGTTGTTACAAAAAATTATATTTCAAATACATTTTTTTTTGTTCATTATTATTCATTAAAGAGCAGCAAATCAATATATGAATATGCTTTCTGAAGGATTATGAGACACTAAAGACTGGAGTAATGGCTGCTGAACATTTTAAAATACATTAAAATATCATTTTAATATATATTGCAATAGAAATCAGTTGTTTAAAATTTTTATAATATTTCACAATATTAGTTTCTACTGTATTTTTGACAAAATATATCAAATACCAATGCAGCTTTGGTGAGCATAAAACACTTTTTTCAAAAGCAATATTACCAGCCCCAAATTTTGAATGGAATTTAAATATGCAATTAAAATTGCTTAAAGGTGACATATCATGAAAATCGGACTTTTCCAGGTTTTAAGTGCTATAATCAGGTCCCCGGTGCATTTACCAACCAAGGAAACGTGAAAAAGATTAACCCAGTAACTTTGATTTGGTAAGCCTTTTTCTGCAAGCGTCTGAGAAAACGAGCGCGTCTGATTTCACTCCCTTGGTGACGTGGCAAAGGGATCTCATTATAATATTACCGCCCTTTAATCTGCACGTTTCCACCCATGGCACCGTCATTTTGATTTCGCAAGCGACAACAGTGCACCAGCTCTAATGCTATGGCGAAAGTTTGAGCAAAGCATGCTAACTGTTCTGTCTTTGGCTGCACAGATGATGTTTTTTAGCAGGTACGAGCTGTAATGGCGCAGCTCTATTCTGGAAGAGGGGGCGAGGAGCAGCAGCTAATTTGCATTTAAAGAGACAGGCCCAAAAAACAGTGTGCTTCCGCTTCCACTCAAAATAGGCATTTTCAAAATGATATAATAAATGATCTGTGGAGTATTTTGAGCTGAAACTTCACAGACACATTCTGGGGACACCAGAGACTTATATTACATATTGTAAAAAGGGGCATAAAATGTCTCCTTTAAGTAATTTTAATTCAGTCATATATGGAAAGTTGAGTAAAACTTCAAAAAAAAGAAGCTTGATGATAGATATGTTGACTTTTGTAAATTCTTTAGTAAATGTAGCTGTAGTAGTTTATTTATCATACAGTTTTTCTTTTTGCACCAAAAAAACTGCTTTTTCTGGCATTTAATGCTTGGATAAAATTGTGTCTCTGTGTTCCCAGATCATACAGACTGTTCACAGGCCTCGTGTGTTTAAGTGTTAAAAGCATGACAGGGCTGGAGGAGGATCATAGATGTGCCCTCCAGAGGAAAGTCAGCTTGAGGCCATTAGCCTTTATGCTTGCTAAGCTATCTTTTCTACTATCACCTGGGGAGGTCGTTTGTTTTGGCCTCTGCATTCTTCTGCTTCTCTTAAGTATAAAGACAGTGTAGAGGGCCACAGGACTCACAAAGTTTCACTTGGAAAATTGCTTTAACAGTGAAGGGAAAGTTTAAGGCTACATAAGGCTGACTGGCTCTAAGTACAGCACTGTAGTCTTTGTCAGGGATAAAGGACACTGTCCAAACAAGAGGGAATTAATCAAATTGTTTGTATGCTTTTGGCAGGATTTTGCCCTCTCTGATGTCTGTTAGTTATGGGACCTATCTTTGCTGTTACAGTGTTTTGCAATATTTTCCTCTACATATTGTATATCTAGAGTTGTTTTCCCTATAACTAAGTAGACTTTATATACAAAGAACAATTGTTGAAAGAATAGTAAAGGAATGGAAAAAGGTAATCTTTTCAATAATCACTTACAAACAAATTGCTGTGCACTGCCGCAGTATTTTTAAGTTGATCAGATTGTGTATTAAATGTCATTAATATGAAATAGCATCTTACATAAATGATCATCTACCAACATCTGTGAACTTACTAAATTTATTTTAAAAAAAATATATATATATATATATATATTTTTTTTTTAATTAAAACAATCAAATTCATATGTAATTAATGACAGAATTTAGATTTTTGGGTGAACTATCCCTTTAGCTAATGTTAATGTTTCCATTATCTAAATTTATTGTAAAGTGTTACCAAGTAATTTGTTACTTGTATGATAGTGTACAAAGACGTAATTTACTCAGTTTTTTTTTCTTTCTTCATTTTAAGACAAAAATTTTGGGATGCAACTGCAGGAAATACAAAAAAATTCTCTGCAGGCCTGCTTAAATCTCCTTATAAAGTTGATTTTCCTTGCATATAAAAAAAATTATCTAAAACATGCTGTAAATTATACAGAACAGTGTTTCTGAGTGATTGCTAACAGTGGTCTTGATTGAACTTCACTTAAAAATGGCTCATGCATCATTTGTGAATCGATTGTTCTGTACAAGAGTTATTGGTAATGTCTCATTCGTTAGTTCATATTAATATTATATCTAACAGGAACTAACAATGAGCAATATAAATTTACAGCATTTTAAAATGTTTTTGAACTTTTATGCTCCCCAGAAATGCGTTATTTGATCAAAAATACAGTAAAAACTATTAAATATACATGTATGTGTGGGTATTTATATGTACATGATAAATATACAAAGTACACACATATATTATGTAAACAAAAACTTTTATTTAGAATAATTAAATATATAAATTAAATAATTAAATTAATAATTTAGAATAATTGTTTTCTATTTGAATATATGTTAAAATGTAATTTATTCATGTGATGGCAAGGATGAATTTTCAGCAGTCATTTAGAACATTTGTTCTTGTTATCAGTGTTTAAAACAATTGTGCTGATAAATATTTTTTGTGGAAACCGTTATACATCATTTCAGGATTCTTTGATAAATAGAAAGTTCAAAAGAATGTATTTATTTTATTTTATTTATTTATTTAGCATTTATTTGAGATAAAACATAATAAATGCATTTGTAACATGATAAATGTTTTTACTGTCACATCTGATTAATTTAATTTAGTGCTGTCAAACGATTAATTGTGATTAATCGCATCCAAAATAAAAGTTTTTGTTTACATAATATATGTGTGTACTTTGTATATTTATTATGTACATATAAATACCCACACATACATGTATATTTAAGAAAAAGTTTTTTTTATATATTAAATATATTTATATATAATATAAATGATATGAATGTAAATATATACATGTAAATAATTTCCAAATATATACAGTATGTGTAAGTATTTATATATACAATAAATATACACCGTACACACATATTTTATGTAAACAAAAACTTTTATTTTGCATGCGATTAATCGTTTGACAGCACTAATTTAATTCAATATCTCTCTCCCAATCCCTACCTGATTGCCTTGGGAATAGAGGATGAAGTGTGCGATTGGGCTAGCAAGGAAGGCAAACAGTGTGAATAAAACTGTGAAGAAAGACAAAGGAAACCGGATAAAAGTGTTAGAGAGGAAGGAAAAGGGACCAGAAAGGGGGTTAAAAAGAATGAAGAGATTTGGCCCACATTTGCAGTGCTCTCAGACTGTATGGGGGGCAGATCTGGGAAACAGGAAGTGCAGCAGACACCTGTGATTCTCATTTCTGCTTCCATCAGCACAGCAAGACTGGAACAAAAACCCTGAAACACGCACCCAGACCGTTCATGCATGCAGCACCTCACCTGCTCCCTGTCTGACCTGGGGGTTTGATCCCTCGTGCCAGCTAAACCTTTACTGACCCCTTAGAGCCCACTGCACGCTCACAGACCCACATAATCTAAACCACAGATAGAAGTCATAAATCCCCCCAGCCCAGTAAAGCGTTCCCTCTACGCACAGTTGCGATGGCAACCCGTAGGTCTTTTCCAGATGTTTTGGAGGCCCTTGCTGAGCAAAGTCCCTCTGTGCTGCTTTCCTGCTGTGTACTCACAAGCAACTTCTGGGTTAGTGCTCCACTTAACACCCACCTGCTGCCCCCTAGAGCCACACGCACAGACCTGGGAGAGCCATCATCACTAATTTTGAGAGTAGGTGAGGATGTGGGTTTAAGTATTGGGTTGTACGCTGGGAAGTCTTGAATAGCCACAGCTTCATGACAGTGAGTGGTGTACAGGGAGTTCATTGGGAGTCCGTGGTCCAGGTTTCATGAAAAAAGATATAAAGTTACTGCTGTGCACTCATTTACACACCAGGGGAATTGTAGCCAGTCTTAAACTATTTGCTTTTTAACTATTAAGTCAGAGTTGTGTAAAACCCGTAATGTAAGAGTTGGCTCCCTTTTGATATCTATCTATCTATCTATCTATCTATCTATCTGTCTATCTGTCTATCTGTCTGTCTGTCTGTCTGTCAGTCTGTCATCTACTGTATCTCTGTCTATCTGTCATCTACTGTATCTCTGTCTATCTGTCATCTACTGTATCTCTGTCTATCTGTCATCTACTGTATCTCTGTCTATCTGTCATCTACTGTATCTCTGTCTATCTGTCATCTACTGTATCTCTGTCTATCTGTCATCTACTGTATCTCTGTCTATCTGTCATCTACTGTATCTCTGTCTATCTGTCATCTACTGTATCTCTGTCTATCTGTCATCTACTGTATCTCTGTCTATCTGTCATCTACTGTATCTCTGTCTATCTGTCATCTACTGTATCTCTGTCTATCTGTCATCTACTGTATCTCTGTCTATCTGTCATCTACTGTATCTCTGTCTATCTGTCATCTACTGTATCTCTGTCTATCTGTCATCTACTGTATCTCTGTCTATCTGTCATCTACTGTATCTCTGTCTATCTGTCATCTACTGTATCTCTGTCTATCTGTCATCTACTGTATCTCTGTCTATCTGTCATCTACTGTATCTCTGTCTATCTGTCATCTACTGTATCTCTGTCTATCTGTCATCTACTGTATCTCTGTCTATCTGTCATCTACTGTATCTCTGTCTATCTGTCATCTACTGTATCTCTGTCTATCTGTCATCTACTGTATCTCTGTCTATCTGTCATCTACTGTATCTCTGTCTGTCTGTCTGTCATCTACTGTATCTCTGTCATTCTGTCTGTCTGTCATCTACTGTATCTCTGTCTATCTGTCATCTACTGTATCTCTCTCTGTCTGTCTGTGAGTCTGTCTGTCAGTCTGTCATCTACTGTATCTCTATCTATCTATCTATCTATCTATCTATCTATCTATCTATCTATCTATCTATCTATCTATCTATCTATCTATCTATCTATCTATCTATCTATCTATCTATCTATCTATCTATCTATCTATCTAATGAAACATTATGATCTAAGAGAGGGCCCTAAAGCCTCTCTAGTGTTTATCTTGTAAAGAGTAGGATAAAGGTTCACTAATCACTGACAGCAAGTGTGTGCTTGGTCTGATTTTCCAGTTGTATGATCATCCGTCATGGCACCTGCCAAAGCGGCTTGCGCTGGGGCCTTGACCAGACCATTCTAGAGGAGGGCCACGTGTCCCGGCCAACCCCTGAAGGGATGACAACACCCCAGAGAGAGCGGAGCAGGGAATGGGGGCAACAGGTGTGTGTTTTTAATAGTGGCACATAGAGTGCACATTTTTCCCCATCCTCAGTGATGCTAATGATGGACATGATGTGACATGCTGAGGGACAGGAAGACGGAAGGAATGGCTGTTGGTGTTTGCAGACTGCCTGGAGAGACATTTTATAAATAGAAACCCAACACAGTTGTTGGAGTGCAGCCTCAGAATGATCATTCTAGAAATGTAACTGCCTTGATGATTTACTTCTGTGTTTTGAATCATTATCACGTTGCATGGTCCAACAGCTTTTTGGTTGCTAGCTGCCAAAATCAACAGCCAACTCTGCTTTATCCAATCCACCGTAGCTTACACTCTTCTTCTTTGACCTTTACTGCAAATGTATTTGTGCTGTAACTCCTCGTTGTCTTGAGTGATCTGCAGGACTTGTGGCAGTGTGTCACTTTCAGTAATAGTAGCTGTCTTGTATCTTGACTCTGACATTGTAGCTTTCATGCATCTCAGACTTCACAGTTCTTAACTTGGTAGTAGTAACCGTTGTGCTGAGTTTCCTAGTCTGTAAACTATCTGCCTGAACATGGACTCATGGGGCCCCAGGCCTTTAGAAATCCTTGCATAACTCCTTGCCGGGCTTGTAGTTTTTAAGAATTGTTCTTCTGAATGGCTTCGAATATGAACTAGAATGAAATTGTTTCAAATCAAAATTTGACTTTTCGGTCTTCCTAAAGGCTTAATAGAGATAGTTTTTCAAGATGTTTATGTGAAATTTCCCTAAATATTTGTTTAATAAAAATATAACTTTTTGAAATGTGT
The DNA here is from genome assembly GCF_001515645.1 of Sinocyclocheilus grahami. Classification (NCBI taxonomy): domain Eukaryota; kingdom Metazoa; phylum Chordata; class Actinopteri; order Cypriniformes; family Cyprinidae; genus Sinocyclocheilus; species Sinocyclocheilus grahami. The sequence continues at coordinate 814,920 of NW_015505460.1, forward strand.
TATTAGTTCAGTCTGATCTCATTAGTATTCTTACGTGATGTCTACACATACATTTTTGTATTTTTTGATATGATATACAGTGCTGTTCAAAAGTTTAGGGTTGGTAAGAAAAATTAATAATAAGATTTTTTTTTTCTTCTCACCAAGGCTGCATTCATTTGATTGATCAAAAATACAGCAAAAACTGCAATATTTTTAAACATTATTTCAATTTAAAGTAACTATTTACTAGAATTTAGAATCTAGATATCTTTTGTAAAATTATAAATGCCTTTACTGTCACTTTTGAATAATTTAATGCATCCCTATTCCCTACTCATTTTTTAATCTTACAGTAATCCACACTTAAATGCACAGCGTCGCAGTGACAATTATTTTAGTCACAAACTAAAAAATGTCATTAATTTCAACAAGTTTAGCCTTTGTGTAAAGGGATGGATTCCTTGAATATAGCACCAGAAATAGTCGTAGCATTGAACATATCTTGTTAAATTCAATGTTCTATGAAATTAAAATCATTTGTAAACTTTTCATAATGTCATAATGGTGTCAATATGTTAATAATGTATGTTTGGTAACACTTTATGTATAATGCATTATAAAAGTAGTTTTAATGCATTAATTTGACCTTGTAATGCATTTATAATGCATTGTACAATCTCATGAATAATTGTAACCACAGTTAATACATTATAACACTTATCAATTCATTGTTACACTATGCATTTTAATTATTTACGACAACATATAATGTATTGAAACACACATTATGAATAATTATAATGCATTATACCCTTTAATAACCCTTTATAATGCATTATGCATGTTTTAGTGTCTATGCAAAAGGTAGATTTAAGTTTTGGTATGTGTACCAATGATTACTATACTGAATCTTATTGAATAGTTAAACACAACTCAGTAAGACTCAGCAAACAACAACTTTTCTCATGAACCCAGTGCTCTACACACTGGGTTCAGGGAAAAGTGCAATCCAGGGCAGAGCGGTGTGTGAGAACCGGAGACACCTTTAGCAGGGCTGACCGGTTAAAAATGCGGCCACGGGTTTTGAGGGGCAGCGATTCCATTATCTGAATGCGAGGCTGAGGACATGGAAAGATTTTGCACCGGGCTTTTTCACTGGTTGCGGCATCTCCTAGCACCTGCACCAAAGCTCTTTTGTCTCGGTACGCATATGCGCTACGCTGGAGCTAGCCCTACATCTAGGCCAAGCTGTAAAAGAGTAGCTGCCTTTGTGTGTGTGAGTTGAAGTAATGGACCGATAAGATCTTGATGACCTCCTCTCCGTGCTCTTTTCGCCATTCTTTTGTCTGTTTGTCTCTCTCTCTCATGTGAATAAGTGAGAACGAGTCCGATTTGGTTCCTCTGGCCTTCCGAGAACACCCCACTCTGGCAGCCCCACCGAGGCGCCTCACCTCGCCCCGGCGGCCTCCCCTTGGCCCGAACCCTTTATTGTGCAGGGACTACCTCATGGTGAGGAGGGGTGTGTGGTATGTGTGTGTGTGTGTGCTTCCCGTCTTCGGGCCGCCCCGACAGCAGACATCATCTCTACACTCTTTCAGCATGTGAGAAGATCCCTGTCCCTGCGCCCTGAATGAAAGGAACCCTTTCTTTTCCCACCTCAATCATCTGAAAACCCAGTCTGGTAGGTCTACAGTAACCAGATACATCCAGAGCCTCTGTCCCCCTCTGATAGGAACTACGGGTTGTTTTTCCTCCCGCCCCGCTCTCTCTCTTCTCGCTCTGGCTTTTTTCCTGAAGTCTACAGAGTGGCGATCATTTGCAGTGCAGGTGTCTGATTTTCATTAAAATTGCAAATTGAAGTGGATGCCTCATCTGATAAGAAGGGACAACTGGGACTCTCTCTCTCTTTCACTCACTCTCACACTATCAGCCTGTGAGGACAAGCAGGGATGCATCTCACCGCACAACAGTGAACACTCTATCTTGACCAGAAAATGTTTAATCACTGATTAAAGGAACAGCTCAGCCATTTACTCATCTTCATGATGTTCCAAACCCGTATGAGTTTCTTTGTGAATGTGCAAAATAACCCGGCCGCTCTGTTTGATATAATAGCCATATTCAGAAGGGACTCGTTTTTTAAATGACGTTTGAGTTACAATTCTTATTGTCACCCCAGTGTCTGTGATTTTATATAGCATTTCGGAGCAGGCTATCGACTCCAACAACATGTATGTTATTTTTTATATAATTAATTTGAATTTTTATATCATTTATATTTATTGAAACCTTGGGGCCTTGGTTTACTGGTATTTGTAGCATAATTTAACACATGTGTTTTTAGTATATTACCTGGACATGATTATTGTCAGCTTTGCTTGTTTGCGACCATTTGCTAATTTGCGCTACTCTTGGTAGATTGCATTGGTCATTATGGAAATGCGCTCATTGTGCCTGTATTCTTACATTTGTGTATTTTCAGTAGCTCTCTGGGATTTTTGCAGAGGATGTGTTAGGAAAACATGGTTCTGGCAGATTCGAATGAGATTAAAATGGCAAAGTATGTACAAACCCGATTCCAAAAAAGTTGGGACACTGTACAAATTGTGAGTAAAAAAGGAATGGAATAATTTACAAATCTCATCTCATCTTCATGATGTTCCAAACCCGTATGAGTTTCTTTGTGAATGTGCAAAATAACCCGGCCGCTCTGTTTGATATAATAGCCATATTCAGAAGGGACTCGTTTTTTAAATGACGTTTGAGTTACAATTCTTATTGTCACCCCAGTGTCTGTGATTTTATATAGCATTTCGGAGCAGGCTATCGACTCCAACAACATGTATGTTATTTTTTATATAATTCATTTGAATTTTTATATCATTTATATTTATTGAAACCTTGGGGCCTTGGTTCACTGGTATTTGTAGCATAATTTAACACATGTGTTTTTAGTATATTACCTGGACATGATTATTGTCAGCTTTGCTTGTTTGCGACCATTTGCTAATTTGCGCTACTCTTGGTAGATTGCATTGGTCATTATGGAAATGCGCTCATTGTGCCTGTATTCTTACATTTGTGTATTTTCAGTAGCTCTCTGGGATTTTTGCAGAGGATGTGTTAGGAAAACATGGTTCTGGCAGATTCGAATGAGATTAAAATGGCACTTATTTTTCCCTTAAAATTATACATTTTCTCAGTTTAAACATTTGATATGTCATCTATGTTGTATTCTGAATAAAATATTGAAATTTGAAACTTCCACATCATTGCATTCTGTTTTTATTCACAATTTGTACAGTGTCCCAACTTTTTTGGAATTGGGTTGGTATGTGAAACACAGATTTCTCTAATATTCTCCTAAAAACTAGTCCTGTCTGAATAGGACCTATTTAATTTTTACGAAAATAAGGCTGTGACCGATAGTCATACATATGTGTATATTGACTGTACATATATCCAAGATTTTAATTCTGGAGAAGTTGATGGTAGTTGCCGCTAATCAGAGCCAGGGCAGTTGGTAGATTTCACAGAAAATCGTGTAATGTATAATGGGCGCAGACTCTGATATCTAGCTTCAGACTATGAAATCCTGGAGGAGATCAGTTTGATTCAGTTTGATTTTTGAGCCGATTTTAAATTTTGTTTTCATTTGTCATTCATCTTCTAGCAACGAGATGCGTGTTTCAGCACGAATTTGTTGTGTTCAGAATGACTTGGAAGTCTGGTAGTGGGTGAACCTCATTTGATACTTAGTTTCGTTATAACGTTGGCAAGTGTATGATGTGTTTTATGATGTGTTCTAGTGTTTTAAAATTTGTTTCAGATTTTAAAAGCTGTGTAGTGCAGTGGTTCTCAATTCCAGTCCTGGAAACCCACTGCTTAACACATTTTGTGTGCTTTTCTATTGGAACTGGTGTTGCTAAAAGACTTTTAATTAGTTAAAAAATCTATGACAAGTTTACTTCTATCATGAGCATGCTTGTAATTTCTGAATTAAAAATTCATTTAGATTTTTTGGGGGTGCATAAAGTCAAAAGGAGATACAACCAATCTTAACAAAAAGTCTCATTAAAAGAAACAAACACTTTCTTAATGTGTTTTGCATAATCTTCTGTTTTATAATTTTTTTATTATATATTATATTGTTTTTAAGGGAAAAAACATTTGAACAACACTCACTGCTTATAATGTTTGAAAAGTCAACATGCAAAAACATACAGAAAAACAAACTAAAAAAGTCAATAAGTCTCTAAAAATATCAAGATATTTTTTTCAAACTTTAGTTGAGTGAATGATGACAGTTTCATTTTTGGGTGCACTTTTCCTTTCACTATGACAAAAGTATACCCATTATTCTGTCTGTAAATAAAGGTGGGAGAGAATGGAGCTTATCCAATGTGAGATATTGTTTCGAAATTCTCAGCCAACATCTTTATCAAAATGAACGAGTGATTTTCCAAAACTCTCTGGTCTAGAGTTGTCTCTCCTTCAATATGTCACACAGCTGTGTGCGTCAGACTGTCCTTGTTCAGTTTAGTTTTGAGGCTTATTGTGGCATTTAGCAGTTTGGGGAAAGGCTAGCAACATATAGAAAGAGAGGGAATCTCACAAGCTGGAATGCTGTGACTGGGAACAACAGCTGTCCGTCCCGCTCTCAGTCTACAGTGAAATGTCACACCAAATTTCTTTGTCCAAATCTCTAAATTAGCAAAGACGTTTGCTTAGCATGGAAAGCTTCCCTGTTTGAGAACACAAAATCACAGCAGCTGTGGCCCATCCTTCTCATTTTCTCCTTCATTCGGATCTCCAGTTTTGACAACGGAATGATCTGGACCGTTAAGGGCTTTAAGGCTGCAGACAAACCACTTTCATGTGAAACTGAACTCAACTCTTCCCACTACCAACACTTAGCTTAGAATGCTGTGTGTTCTTAATAGTAGTCGCCATTCCAAGAGTGTCCATAAAACAACAATAATAATAGTCTTACTAAGATGGTTTACATGAATACTACATTGACTCTTCTCACTTAAGCCCTGATTTATAGCTTCACACAGCTGGTTTCAACCTATGTGGTCTGGTTGATCCTGACCCCTGCCCTTTATAGAGGTTTCCGGTTGGTTCTGGTTGGTTTAGCGCTTGGATTCTGTACAGCTGCTCCTGTCTGCAGACTGCACCTGGCTAAGCAGGTCCTGACAGCCTGTGCGTTCTCACGACATCATGCCACTGCAGTGCACCTGTTAGAGAGCAGGCAGCACATGTGCATTCCAGCATAACGCTGCAGCCGAATGAATCCCGCACAGTGAGAATGAGCTTCACTAATGAATCTAAGTGTGAACTTGTGTCATCCTGTCATTGCATATTCAACATCCTGCTTGTTTTAAAGGGGTCATATGATGCAATTTAAATTTTTCCTTTCTCTTTGAAGTGTTACAAGCTCTTGGTGCATAAAGAAGATATGTAAAGTTGCAAAGACTAAAGTCTCAAATCCAAAGAGATATTCTTTATAAAAGTTAAGAGTCAGCCACACCTACCTAAAACGGCTCGTTCTAACACGCCCCAACATACTTACGTCGCTCTGTGGGAAGATTTGCATAACGCCGCCCAAATGTTTACGCAAAGAAAGAAGGCGTAACTTTTATTCTCGCTGTAGTATTGTTGACACTGCAGCCATGTCATGAAGACGCTGTGTGTTTCTTCCAAAAGAGGACGATATCCGCTTCGACATGCCTAGAGCTGATCTGTGCTGGTCGCTGAGGGAATACATCAACTTTCACCATGGACCAGGCGGAGTCCAGCCTGGGGTCGTCACATGTGATTGCCGCTCATACATCGGATACGCCAGGCGAGCCGTTCTCGACCGCCTCAGCTCACTCTATCCCGGCCTCAGCGCACGCTAAGCCGGGGCTTCGGCTCACGCTAGGCCACTGTGTTTTTCGTTGTGAAAGCGAAACTACTTTGTTTAGTCTTCCAAAAGAGGACACGACTACAAATCAGTGGTTAAGTTGTATTTACAACACTGTTCCAGAACAGTTTAACCCAAATATCCAGATGTGTGCAGCACATTTTATGGAGGACTGTTTACTGATCCTGGGAGAGTAATGTTAGACTACAATGCCGGCAGTTCTGACTCACGTAAGTACGTTTTCATTTAAAGGAATTGCCACTGACGATTCAAACGCGAGTTTTGGGCAGTGTAGAGTAGTACTTGCTGTTTGTCATTTCTCTGATCACAAATGCAGACAGAGTTTTATGTTTACGCGAAATTACCACCATGGTATTTTTTTTTACTGTATGTCCCAGAACATGCTCACCACAGTAATGTATTTAAGTCATTAAAGGAGTAGTTCGCTTCCAGCAGTGGCGGAGCCAGAGGGGTGTCCAGGGTGACATCTGATTGGCCACCCCAATAATTAATATGCTACTATTTCATTTTCTTTGTTTAATTGTACTGAAAGAAGCGTTTATTTTAGCCTCGAACTCAAGGATGCGACGCGTCTGGTATTCCGCATAATGGTTCATCTCGTCCATTTCCAGCCTCTCATGTACGCGCTCTCACGCCGCATGCTAATTTCTTTCAGAGCAAAAAACATAGCAGAGCAGAGAGGACACAGACAATGAGCTGACGGACATGACAGAGCAGGTCACTTTTGATAGTAGGAAACAAAGTCTCAGCATTTTATTAAGAATTTCGGTAACACTTTACAATAAGGTTCCATTAGTTAATGTTAGTTAATGTATTAACTAACATGAACAAACAATGAAAAATACATTTATTACAGTATTAATTAATCTTTGTTAATGTTAGTTAATGAAAATACAGTTGTTCATAGTTAGTTCATGTTCATTCACAGCGCATTAACTAATGTTAACAAGCACAACCTTTGATTTTAATAATGCATTAGTAAATGTTGAAATTAACATTAACTAAGATTAATAAATGCTGTAGAAGTATTGATCATGCTTAGTTCATGTTAACTAAAGTAGTTAACTAATGTTAACTAATGAACCTTATTGTAAAGTGTTACCAGAATTTCAAACGATAAATACAGTTTTGGAGCTTTTTAGTGGCGTGACGGATCATGCGCTTTGCCTCACTTCAAGCGAAGCAGGAGTGCATTCTAATTAGCATGAAATAAACATTGAATGAACATCCGATCCATGTTGAAAGATACACTACAACTTACTGAATGTATAGTGTCTCAAGTAATCACTCAATGAGTATTTCAACCGTGGAAAAACAGCAGCTAGAAAACATTAACAGCAGAAAATCCATTCAGTGTCCATAAACTAGTGAGAAAAATTTTGCAAAAATTACATTTATTTGCTCATAATTGCTTTTTTTAAAATTATAATTAATAAAAATGTTTAGATATAACGTAGTTATTATAAAAAAAGGGTCTAATATGAACTTTTATACAAATCAATTGTTACTTTTTACCTTAACAATAGGGTTCCCTGTATAGTTTAGATTTGTATTTTTTTTTTTAAGAATTCTCTTCTGATCACCAAGCATGCATTTATTTGATCCAAAATAC
>NW_015505460.1:823277-825996 GCF_001515645.1 Sinocyclocheilus grahami
TGAAGACGCTGTGTGTTTCTTCCAAAAGAGGACGATATCCGCTTCGACATGCCTAGAGCTGATCTGTGCTGGTCGCTGAGGGAATACATCAACTTTCACCATGGACCAGGCGGAGTCCAGCCTGGGGTCGTCACATGTGATTGCCGCTCATACATCGGATACGCCAGGCGAGCCGTTCTCGACCGCCTCAGCTCACTCTATCCCGGTCTCAGCGCACGCTAAGCCGGGGCTTCGGCTCACGCTAGGCCACTGTGTTTTTCGTTGTGAAAGCGAAACTACTTTGTTTAGTCTTCCAAAAGAGGACACGACTACAAATCAGTGGTTAAGTTGTATTTACAACACTGTTCCAGAACAGTTTAACCCAAATATCCAGATGTGTGCAGCACATTTTATGGAGGACTGTTTACTGATCCTGGGAGAGTAATGTTAGACTACAATGCCGGCAGTTCTGACTCACGTAAGTACATTTTCATTTAAAGGAATTGCCACTGACGATTCAAACGCGAGTTTTGGGCAGTGTAGAGTAGTACTTGCTGTTTGTCATTTCTCTGATCACAAATGCAGACAGAGTTTTATGTTTACGCGAAATTACCACCATGGTATTTTTTTTTACTGTATGTCCCAGAACATGCTCACCACAGTAATGTATTTAAGTCATTAAAGGAGTAGTTCGCTTCCAGCAGTGGCGGAGCCAGAGGGGTGTCCAGGGTGACATCTGATTGGCCACCCCAATAATTAATATGCTACTATTTCATTTTCTTTGTTTAATTGTACTGAAAGAAGCGTTTATTTTAGCCTCGAACTCAAGGATGCGACGCGTCTGGTATTCCGCATAATGGTTCATCTCATCCATTTCCAGCCTCTCATGTACGCGCTCTCACGCCGCACGCTAATTTCTTTCAGAGCAAAAAACATAGCAGAGCAGAGAGGACACAGACAACGAGCTGACGGACATGACAGAGCAGGTCACTTTTGATAGTAGGAAACAAAGTCTCAGCATTTTATTAAGAATTTCAAACGATAAATACAGTTTTGGAGCTTTTTAGTGGCGTGACGGATCATGCGCTTTGCCTCACTTCAAGCGAAGCAGGAGTGCATTCTAATTAGCATGAAATAAACATTGAATGAACATCCGATCCATGTTGAAAGATACACTACAACTTACTGAATGTATAGTGTCTCAAGTAATCACTCAATGAGTATTTCAACCGTGGAAAAACAGCAGCTAGAAAACATTAACAGCAGAAAATCCATTCAGTGTCCATAAACTAGTGAGAAAAATTTTGCAAAAATTACATTTATTTGCTCATAATTGCTTTTTTTAAAATTATAATTAATAAAAATGTTTAGATATAACGTAGTTATTATAAAAAAAGGGTCTAATATGAACTTTTATACAAATCAATTGTTACTTTTTACCTTAATAATAGGGTTCCCTGTATAGTTTAGATTTGTATTTTTTTTTTAAGAATTCTCTTCTGATCACCAAGCATGCATTTATTTGATCCAAAATACAGCAAAAGCAGTAAGAATGTAAAATATTTTTACTATTTAAAATAACCGTTTTCTATGTGAATATGTTTTAAAATGTAATTTATTCCTGTGATCAAAGCTGAATTTTTAGGTTCTCGGCGTGGGGTGAGCTGGGGAGACGCGGCGCGTTCCAGCGGGAGTTGGATGACAAGGCTTTGGCAATTTCTTTACTTCTTCAACTTCGAAATCTGAACTATTTAAGAACAGCACGAGATTAATCAGCTCGATCAGGAAAAAAAAAACACGTCGGAAGATCGCAGCGGATTATCTTGTCATCCAACCCCAGCAGGAAGCACGCACCTAGAGCGGCATCGTGCCAGCTCACCCGGTTAGAGAGCTCGAGAAAACGAGACAACGAGAAAGGGAAACCAAACCAAATATGGGCATAAGGAAACACGAGGGAGAACTAGAACTTGGGGAACAAAACACAAGAGACCGGAACAGAGGCCTGACAATTACTGCTTTTGCTGTATTTTGGATCAAATAAATGCAGGCTTGGTGAGCAGAAGAGTATTCTTTAAAAAACATAAAAAATCTTACTGTTCAAAAACTTTTGACTGGTAGTGTACTTAATCACAGGCTTGTTAATTATTCCTGAATAATTCTCACTCCAGACTGAACTCCAAAGCTGGCAGCCCTGTTTGAAGTAAGTTGAAGTTTTAGGTTCCCTGAACAACGTTTACAAAATTCACTGTAGCCTACAAGTTAATGTTAGATCTTTTGCTCCAACCACTGGTTAATGAGGTGATAGAAGTAAGAGAAATAAGTTTCAATATACTAACATTTGAAGTTACGGTAGGAATGCATATCTAATGTGGGGTAATGTGAAGTAATCAGCAATCGTAGGATTTATTCATGCTTTTTTTATGCCAGGTTGGAGTTATACACTGATTTTCTGTAATGGTCTATGGAGACCCCCTGAATTAGCCATGGCCACCCGATGTATAAAACTCTAGCTCCGCCACTGACTTCCAGAACAAACATTTACAGATAATGGACTCACCCCCTTGTCATCTAAGATGTTCATGTCTTTCTTTCTTCAGTCGTAGAAGACACCAAGAACAGGGTCTAGACTTTGACATGTCAATAATACACCCACAACAATAGGTGGCGACAAATACGCATAAAACGAGTGTGCCATGAAATACGTAATGTAATGCGTGTTGTAAAGATCGCGAGTAAAAAC
>NW_015505460.1:826061-847073 GCF_001515645.1 Sinocyclocheilus grahami
TTTTTTTTTTAAGAATTCTCTTCTGATCACCAAGCATGCATTTATTTGATCCAAAATACAGCAAAAGCAGTAAGAATGTAAAATATTTTTACTATTTAAAATAACCGTTTTCTATGTGAATATGTTTTAAAATGTAATTTATTCCTGTGATCAAAGCTGAATTTTTAGGTTCTCGGCGTGGGGTGAGCTGGGGAGACGCGGCGCGTTCCAGCGGGAGTTGGATGACAAGGCTTTGGCAATTTCTTTACTTCTTCAACTTCGAAATCTGAACTATTTAAGAACAGCACGAGATTAATCAGCTCGATCAGGAAAAAAAAAACACGTCGGAAGATCGCAGCGGATTATCTTGTCATCCAACCCCAGCAGGAAGCACGCACCTAGAGCGGCATCGTGCCAGCTCACCCGGTTAGAGAGCTCGAGAAAACGAGACAACGAGAAAGGGAAACCAAACCAAATATGGGCATAAGGAAACACGAGGGAGAACTAGAACTTGGGGAACAAAACACAAGAGACCGGAACAGAGGCCTGACAATTACTGCTTTTGCTGTATTTTGGATCAAATAAATGCAGGCTTGGTGAGCAGAAGAGTATTCTTTAAAAAACATAAAAAATCTTACTGTTCAAATAACCGTTTTCTATGTGAATATGTTTTAAAATGTAATTTATTCCTGTGATCAAAGCTGAATTTTTAGGTTCTCGGCGTGGGGTGAGCTGGGGAGACGCGGCGCGTTCCAGCGGGAGTTGGATGACAAGGCTTTGGCAATTTCTTTACTTCTTCAACTTCGAAATCTGAACTATTTAAGAACAGCACGAGATTAATCAGCTCGATCAGGAAAAAAAAAACACGTCGGAAGATCGCAGCGGATTATCTTGTCATCCAACCCCAGCAGGAAGCACGCACCTAGAGCGGCATCGTGCCAGCTCACCCGGTTAGAGAGCTCGAGAAAACGAGACAACGAGAAAGGGAAACCAAACCAAATATGGGCATAAGGAAACACGAGGGAGAACTAGAACTTGGGGAACAAAACACAAGAGACCGGAACAGAGGCCTGACAATTACTGCTTTTGCTGTATTTTGGATCAAATAAATGCAGGCTTGGTGAGCAGAAGAGTATTCTTTAAAAAACATAAAAAATCTTACTGTTCAAAAACTTTTGACTGGTAGTGTACTTAATCACAGGCTTGTTAATTATTCCTGAATAATTCTCACTCCAGACTGAACTCCAAAGCTGGCAGCCCTGTTTGAAGTAAGTTGAAGTTTTAGGTTCCCTGAACAACGTTTACAAAATTCACTGTAGCCTACAAGTTAATGTTAGATCTTTTGCTCCAACCACTGGTTAATGAGGTGATAGAAGTAAGAGAAATAAGTTTCAATATACTAACATTTGAAGTTACGGTAGGAATGCATATCTAATGTGGGGTAATGTGAAGTAATTAGCAATCGTAGGATTTATTCATGCTTTTTTTATGCCAGGTTGGAGTTATACACTGATTTTCTGTAATGGTCTATGGAGACCCCCTGAATTAGCCATGGCCACCCGATGTATAAAACTCTAGCTCCGCCACTGACTTCCAGAACAAACATTTACAGATAATGGTCGTTTCTCTATGCCTTAATCGTTATAGTTGTGGTGTGGATTTAGCTATTCTTTAATATTGAGAATGATTTTTTTAACTAAATTATTTATCTTTATCTTGATAGTTATCGTGCTTGGTGTGAATAGGGCTTTAGGGTATGTCGAAAAACTCCCATTTCATTTTATCCTCCAACTTCAAAATCGTCCTACATCGCTGTTTTACCATTTTTTTGTAAAGGGTGTTTGACCTTCTTTGCATGTTCACTTGGGTCGGTACTTCTGCAGCGATGTTGAAGTTGGAGGAGAAAATGAGATGGGAGTTTTTCGACATACCCTAACGTTTGTGTACCAGTAGCAGCTGCACACTGCGTTGTTTTCTGCTCATTCTTAATTTTTCTGTTTTATGACAGGTGGTGACTAAGGGCAGATTTACACAATAACAATTGTACTAAAAACAGAAAAGTTTTTCCTTTGTCATGAATCCGCGAAAAAATACTAAAAGCACTGTATTATACATGCCAGGCCAGTAGTTGGCGATATCACTTTGGAAAGAAACACTATGTGCATGTGCACATACCTGAACATGTAATATGTATGCGCAGGACAGCACATTTTTCACAAATCTGCGTTTTCGTAGTTTGATGATAGAGACGATAACTACAGTATCGTTATCAAAAACCTGCACTTTAAAATCCATTTTCAGGCCCCCGAAATGCCATTATTGCCAAAACGCATACATTTTTTTTTATGTCAGGGTGATACAGCTGTCCTGATATCATGATGAAGAAAAAAAATTAAATTAATGACATTTTTAAATAGTAATAGAATTTTTCTTAACATCATCTTTTATTTCTTAGAAAAATACAAATATGAATCTACTATTTTGAAGTAGTATTGATATTATAACTAATATTATTTAATTATAAATGATCTCTTGAAATAATAGATAATTTGACCTTTTTATGACAAGGCAAGGTTAGATTTGGCTGTTAAAAATGCCATGTGGTGTGATTCCCAAAAACAAAACAAACAAACAAAAACCTTAATAATTAATGATGTTGATAAACACTTTTCACCTCGAAAAATTATAAAAATTTTATTTTTATAATTTTTTTTTAATACATATTGAAAATACATGTACTAATGAAATGAATGAAAGTTACATCACATGATATTTATAAAGTCATTAAATTACATCTTTTCACAAAAATAGTACAAATTATTCAAAACAATATGAAACCAATATTTCTAAGAACTTACCATATTTATAAAATGTATTTATTTAATTTATTTATTTATCAAGTCCCTTTTTATCGTCAAAGCTCTTATATATCATTGAACCGGCTACCGATTTTATAATAACTCATTACATTTACTTTGTGATGTCCATAAGACATGCTCTGCCTGAGGGCTGAAAATACTTAGCAGCCTCAGATCAGTAATGAGAGGAACATACTCAGGAAGGTGACTCGAGCAATAAATTGCATTTGGCTTTCACTTGTCATGCTTTTGACCATGAACGCCCCGCTGACTGTAACAACACAGCATGCTTTCCACCACAGTCCAGTCTCTGTCATTTCATCGCCTTCACAAATAACTGGATTTGAGGTTAGAGGCATGTTTATGGTTAAGTGAGTCTGGAGCGAGCCACTCACTGTACTTGGAATGTTCTACCACACATTTTTCTACACATGATAGACGTCACATGCCACATAACAACATCTACATTTACACCAAGAACACACATGTCAGGACGAGTTATTGAGTGGCTACTTCTGTGCATTTGGCAACTATTGTGTGGAATATGACTTTAATATGCATGAAGAGTCCAGCTGAGCTTTTAAGTGACTTGCTATAGTTGATTCAGATCCAACCCAGGGAGACATTAATGAGAAACAAATGTAAGGGGAAAATTCTCTCATCATTTACTCACCCTCAAGTCATTCCAAACTATGTGATTTTCTTTCTCCTGTGAAACACAAAAGAAGATATTTTGAACAAAGTAATGTAGCTCTTTTCCATTCAATGGCAGTTAATAGTAGCACCACAGAAAAAGTCCATAGGGCTTGTGAAGTCAACGTTACGTGAGAAATGTCTAAAATTTAAATCAGAATTTAATCCAGATAAAAAAAAGCAAATTGGTGCCAAAATGGCTGTCTTCAAATATACAGGAACCAAACTTGAAACATTTAGTTTCCAATTTAATCCGGAAATGTCCGAAATTTAAGTTGTTATTCAATTACCATTTTAGAACAAAATGTAATCCAGATTAAAAATGTCACACTGGTGCCAAAATAGCTTTGTCTTCAAATATAGGAACCAAACTTGAGATATTTAGTTTCCAATTTATTCCTTTCTGCAAAAACTATTACTTTCAAATAAGGCCCTGTCCGCATGTACACAGGTACTTTTATAAACAGAGTTTTTTCTTCTTCCGTTTTTAAAAAATCTCTGTCCACATGAAAACGCAAACGCATGCTATGAAGCACTGTCAAGCAGGGGCGTGTCTAGAGCATTTTAAATGGGGGGGGGCCAGTCGGGGGCACTGGCTCAAAAGAGGGGGGGGGTTGTGTTTGTGGAACGATGTATGTTATAATACATCGTATACACTCACTAAACAAAGAGTGACAGAGACAGACCGTGACAGAGCAGAGCCAATTCATAAAAGAACAATATTTAAAAGCACACATCCAGTTTTGTGTGAGTGAAGGAAATCCGCTTGGGAGTGGAGAGATTCGTCCTCGCGCACATGGATCGCGTAACATTATGCGCTCTCGACATTGTCATTAAGATCACACTATAGAAACCGCCTAAAATTAAGTATAAAGAAGAGAAGAAACCGGCCCTAGGCAGCTGCCTACACATGCCAAGATCCGCCACTGCCAGATGCAGTTAGAAATTTACTAAAAACAAGCCTATCGCAAGACATCTGGTAGGGGGGGCACCTGGGGTGGCCAGCCAAATTTCAGGGGGGCCTGGTGCCACCCCTGGCCACCACGTAGACATGCCCCTGCTGTCAAGAGCATGCCAAGCCAACAGGTGGCGATATAATCTCAACTGTAAAGCCATGTTGGCCTATCAGAAGCCTGAAAAAGTTTCCAGTAGGCGGAGAGAACAGCGCATGCTCCGACTTCACAAGCCAAAAACTTTTTTTTTTTAGATAAAGCCATGTTGGCCTATCAGAAGCCTGAAAAAGTTTCCAGTAGGCGGAGATAACAGTGCATGCTCCGACTTCACAAGCCAAAAACTCCGGTTTTGCTGTCTACATGATAGCACTGCAACCGGTGTTTTTGAAAATCCTCACCCTGGCAGGAGTTT
Organism: Sinocyclocheilus grahami; assembly: GCF_001515645.1. Taxonomy (NCBI): domain Eukaryota; kingdom Metazoa; phylum Chordata; class Actinopteri; order Cypriniformes; family Cyprinidae; genus Sinocyclocheilus; species Sinocyclocheilus grahami. The sequence goes on from NW_015505460.1 coordinate 830,957, forward strand.
TCAAAAATGTTCAGTTTCAGTGACCTGGTGCTGCGTTTGCGTGTTGACGAACGGCCAAACCGCGGAAAAAAAATGCTGCGGTTTTGAAAATAACCGCGTTTGTGTGGACAGAGCCTTATTTGAGCCCGGGTGAAGATTTTCAAAAACGCCGGTTGCAGTGTTATCGTGTAGAAAAGCGAAACCGGAGCTTTTGGCTTGTGACGTCGGAGCCTGCGCTGTTATCTGCTTTTCTGGAAACTTTTTCAGGCTTCTGATTGGCTAACATGGCTTTACGGTTGAGATTATATCGCCACCTGTTGGTTCAGCATGCTCTTGACAGTGCTTCATAGCATGCGTTTGTATTTTCATGTGGACGGAGATTTTTTTAAATACAGAAGAAGGAAAAACTCCTTTTAAAAAAAATACCCCTGTACGTGTGGACAAAGTGGTTAGGACAGTTTTTGGATTTTGGACTGAAGACACTTGTCCCAAATGTGTTGTCAAATGTGTTTCTCAGGTTCCTCTGACCTGGCGAAAACACCAGAAGAGGAAGTAGACAGAAAAGCCAATTTACTTTTGACTAGATTATTCATGACACTTCTTACAAGTAATTATTCTTCCTGAAGGGTTTGTATGGACATATGAAAAACAAGCTCTTAGAGGGGCTGAAACTTTAACCACATGTAGATGAGATTCAAATGAGGAGCCTGATTGACAAATGTGTAGAGAGAGTTTGCCCCCTGGTGGACAAGAGTTACGTTGCTATGCATTACAATCACTCCGTTCTGCTCTGGAGGTCCTATGGGAAGTCACTTATAAACTTCCTGATTTGTAGCTTTAATCAAATCTGAAATTCCATATGTTTTGAAATCACACATTCATGGTGTTTGTGGGGCTTTACGATAACGTGGGACAGTCTTGTAATGATTTGTGTACATCCTGAAGTCAGACTGGAGTTAGAAATGGCTTGTTTTGAAGGAAAATCAATTGCCTTAGACGTTCTCTTGCCCTTCGCTTGAGTTCTCAGCTGCTGAAATGTGAAAGTTGTTGGTCTAACAGAATCACAGCCGCAGGGTGGTGCCTCAGAAGGCTCACACACGCACTCAAAATCCTTTAACATACCAAAGCACTTATTTTTTTGTGTCTATCTCTAATGGTAACTGACTACATCCATATGTACGCTAAGACTTGCCAAACAACTGCAACCTTTAAAGAACTGGCCAAACTCTGTGAACAATCTGGAGAACAGATATGCACTATCGTTCAAAAGTTTGGGGTCTGTAAGATTTTTTTTTTTTAAGGAACTCTTTTTGCTGCGTTGATTTGAACAAAATCAACAAGTGATTTCTGATTTGAAAAAACAAGTGATTTCTATTTTAATATACTTTAAAATGCAGTGGAAAAGCTGTATTTTTAGCAGACATTCCTCCAGTCTTCAGTGTATATACTTCAGAAATCATAATATGGTGATTTAATGCTTAGTTATAATTTCTTAATATTATCAATGTTGAAAACAGTTGTGCTGCTTAAAATGTTAGTGGTAACCATGACCATACATTCCAGGATTATTTTATGAACATAAAGTTAAAAAACTCTTTTTTTTTTTTTTACTTTTGCCCCAGTACTGAACCAGTTTAATTTGCCATATTTTAATGAATTTAAGTCATTATTTGCATTATTTGCTTAAAGGGATAGTTCGCCCAAAAATGAAAGAATGAAATTCTGTCATTACTTACTCACCCTCATGTGGATCCGAACCCGTAAGACCATCGTTCATCTTTGGAACACAAATTAAGATATTTTTGATGAAGACCCTGCATTGACAGCAATGCAACTGACACATTCAAGGCCAAGAAAGGTAGTAAGGACATTGTCCTTACATTAAAATAGTCCATTAGTGGTTCAACCTTAATTTTATGAAGCTTTTTGTGTGCAAAAACAAAAATAACAACTTTATTCAACTTTTTTTTGTGTGTTCCACAGACGAAAGAAAATCATACTGGTCTTGAAAAACATTATGGTGAGTAAATGAAGACAATATTTTAACTTGTGGATGAACTATCCTTTTAACACCGAGTGAAATCGCAACAAAAACAGAATGTAAGCATCCAGCAGATGGCATTAGTGTTCCATGATTTATCTCTCTGTTTACCATACTATGAAGTAGTAAATTATTATTTTTTTATCTGAGTGCAATTAAAAGTTCTAACTTGCAGCTCAGCATCTTTTCATTGGATTTACAATCTGATTCTTCTAGCGGTAAACTGTCAAAAGAATAAGCACTTTGAATATGGTAATGTCACCGTTATGTCAGTGAAAGTGGCCACTTGAGACGGCACGAATGACTATTTGACAGCACTTTAACAAGCTTTATTAATCTGAGGCAGACACTTGAGCCAAACTTGCAAACAAACTACTTAATACAAGTGATCTTGTCCAAATCAACACAGATAGCCAAGGACATCCACACTATCTTGTGTAATGCTATGTATGTTGCAGAATGCGAGACCACAGCGCACAATGCTTAAAAAATGAAGCCTTATTAAGCTATGTGATGTGTTTGTGATGAAGTAATTACCTTAGAACCAGGTGTTGTTACTGTGGCAACAGGCTGCTGTGCTGGGTGTGTGTGTGTAACATCTGTTTGGGCCGAGCTGTTTAGGCCCGTTGCACTGGCAGCAGAGCTATTTGTCCTTATGGAAAGGAGGATTAGATGATAATCAACATTTTATCTCCCTGAAATAATGTTTAATTTACAGTGACACAAATTGGACTACATGCATCTGGTCCAAACACCTTAGTTTTAATGCATGGTTGGAGTTTGAAATACAAACACGGTGGTTTCCGTCGGGTTGGTGTTTTTTTTTCCAGCCTCGTTCATTTTAAGAAAAGCCTCTTTAGTTCCATGTATTAAAATCACCAAGCAAATGTATTCATATTGTAGTATTTTATTTATACTACAGACTTCCAGTCTTCTAATCCAGTAGTTTTCAACTGTTTGATTACAAGGCCACCCAACATAATATTCAAAAACCCCTCATATAAGCAGTAATATTTCTTCCAGTACTTTCTGCTGTAATCATGATGAAGTGACTTGTTTTCAAAAAGTTTTATTAGTAGGAACTGAGATAATGTCATTAATATTATATAATAGTAAAATAATATTAATAGTATATATTTTAGAATCTGAATCTGTTATACAATATATTAAATACCCACAATTATTTTTGTTATTCCAGTTGAACATAATTTAATTTAAATAATTTTGTCATTATGCAGCTCCCCTAGTGGAAATTTGAGAGGAAAAGAAGATTGACAGAATGCATTTTTAGGGATGTCAAAGTAAAGTAAAATAAAATAAAATAAACGTTGTTTAATTCAATAACTTAACACTTAATTTACTGAATATTATTACAGTTTATTTTTTCATTGCTTTTAAAAGGCTGATTGGGAATTGTGATATCGAGCTTAATTGAAGTATCTTTTTTTTTTTTTACATTGTTTTTTTAAGATAGAAAAAACGAGTCTTATATAGTTTTGTATAGCTTTCAGACCTTGTTTCAGAGGCCAGAGCACCCCAAAATCTCTCCCCCATAGTCTTCACTGTAAGTTCAACTCAGTAAACTTCTAAGTGCACTGATGAAGTATTTGCAGGCATATCTGGATAATTACATGCATTGTGAAATGATGCTCTGCAGCATTATTTCCTGTGACAGCGCGAGCATATGTCTTCAGTCTGACTGCTGTCTGATATTTGTCTGTTTTTCAAAGGAACTATTCCTCTTTGAGACTGATTAAGATGTTTGTCATGCTTTGGAGGGCCCAGAAGAAGCACACTCACTCGGCATTTCTCATCGACTGAGGCGTGTAGGACTCATTTGTCTGAATCACTGCTGGATATCAACTGATAGGACGTGTATCTTATGGCAGACTCAGGGTTCCCCTCCTCTCCCTTTCCCTATGACAGACGTCTTATTAATGAGTCCTTTTCAAACTCCAGACTAAAACCTGGTCCCCATCAAGAATCATCTTAAAGGGATAATTCATAGTGTCATCATTTACTCACCTTCTTGATGTTCCAAACGTGTATGACTTTCTTCTGTGGAACACAAAGGAAGATATTTTAAAGTATGTTTCTCCACATAATGAAAGTCAATGAGGTCTGAAACAACACTGGACTGAATTTTCATTTGCCGGTGAACTATCCCTTTAATCAAGGCAGTGTATTTTCCTGTGACACTCTTCAGGATCTCTGCGCTCTGCCAGTGTGTTCTGACATTTACGCAATTCCATGCATAGCTGAGTAAATGTCATTTTGTGTGGATATAAACTGTTTTTCAACATTGAATTACAGGGCAGTCTGACATGTACAGTACCTGACAGGCGAACGCTTTGAGAAAAGCGTGTTATTCTTTCCTCATGTCAACAATTGCAAACATGATGGAACTGTTTTATTAACCTCGGTATTGCTTTTGTCCCCTCGACCGATTTTTTTTACCCGTCACGCAGCTGAGATACATAAATATATCTAGTATAAATGATAGCACATGTCCAATAAAGTGTGCTTTCAATGGAAACATAAACTCATGTTACCTGATCTGACAGGTAGTGTGACTAACAAATCAATGAAACTTGTCTTTGTGATTGTAAGATAATATAATGTACATTATAATTTTTTTGCGATAAAATACCCCTTTAATGCAACATCTACGCTACCATTCAGAAGTTTGTAGTCAGTATGATTTTGACTTTTATTTAACGAGAACAACACACTAAACTGATCAAAAGTGACAGTAAAGACATTTATAATGTTACAAAGATTTTGAGTATTAATAAATGCCGTTCTTTTGAACTTTCTATTTATCAAAGAATCCTGAAAATATTTTCGGTTTTCACAAAAATATTAAGCAGTTTTCAACTAAATGTTTCTTGATCATCAAATATAAGCATATAAGAATGATTTCTGAAGGATCATGTGATACTGGAGACTGGAGTAAGGATGCTAAAAATTCAGCTTTGCATCACAAGAATAAATTACATTTTCAAATATATTATAATAGAAAACAGTTATTTTGAATTGCAATAATATTATGCAATATTAGCATTTTTACTGCATTTTTGATCAAATAAATGCAGTCTTGGTCAGCAAAAGAGTCTTTTTTTCTAAAACAGTAAAAATCTTACCACAAAGTTTTGAACAATTTTTGTATGTTGCAAACGTATATTTCTATAACTGTTTTAGTGCATTTTTTTAAACATAGCTCTGTTGAAATAACTGATTCTGATTGGTCAGTTGTGGTATTCTGTGGTGATAACAAACTGTACTATTAACTGGCATAGTTTTATGTCTTTTGTATCACTCTTGTCTTTTTTCTAACATAATTCAAATCAATATTTCATTATCACAATAATAAACGGCATTAGGTTGATAGAAGACCCCAATGCTTTGCTTCAAGGTCCTGATTACCTGATTATATGTTGTTTGTATTTATTTATTGATTGCCGTAATTTACATCATCCTGCTTTTCCCTAACTTATTGCTGAGGTTAGTTTATTTCAGCTGGCTATTGACTCACTAAACTAACAACTATTAAGTATAGACAGCTAAACAATTTCATATGGCTTATTCAATGCAGTTGCACACTTTTTTTTTTTTTTAAAGAAAACATAAGCATTATATCTCATATTCATTACATACTGCATACTCCCACTGCTCCGGGTGTGTGTTCACGGTGTGTGTGTGTTCACTGCTGTGTGTGTGCACTTTGGATGGGTTAAATGCAGAGCACTAATTCCAAGTATGGGTCACCACACTTGGCCACATGTCACATCACATCACATCAAATATGCATTAATGTCCTTAACCCTGATGGGACATCAACATGACAAAAATAACACTGGCCAGAACAGAACAAATGAAAAATGTGGTTTTAGGATTGACAGAGACAGATATTGCTCTGACGCAAAGGGAGAACCTGAATGGCAAGTGTACTTTAGGCAGGCGAAAGGTGTAAAAAAAAAAAAAAATGACATGCTCGCTTGAATAATTAAACAGCCCCCCTCTCTCTCTCTCTCTCTCGATCGAGATCAATCAATGACTTTACTCGACCTACAAGGTCTTTAGATCTTCCCAGTTTAAAATGAACCGTAAAATGCCTATCGCAGGCAAAGGGTGGTCTGAAAGGAAAATCACATCACGATAAATAAAACAACTCCCTCGGTTTTCATACAAAGCAATACTGTGTGAGACAAAGCAAGCGTTCATAATAAGCAGTGCAGACTGGTCGGCATCAGCTAGGGAGCCGGATTAAAGATGTGCTTATTTCCTAAAAGGATTTTGACCTCTGTGTCTCTCTGACAGGAGGAATCATTAACCACTCGAAGCGCCGGCCGCTGCTGCAGCCCCTCTGATGCAAATTTCATGTCAAAACATCAAACGCACTTCTGATCAAAGGTCATCTCCCCTTTGTGTAGGTGTTTGATAGCAAAATTTCTATTTCATCTCCAACTGTCATAGTGTGTTAGAGTGCGCGAGGAGACAAGGGAGGCTCTACGCTCGGAGCGCGTTGAGCACAAGTTGAGAGGAAAGAGAAAATGGTCTTTTTGATGAGAAGTTTGTATTTTGAAAATTGTTTGCTTTTCCAGATAACTGACTTACCATATGAGGGCAGCAACTGAATGATAACTTATAAAGCAATATCTCTGCAATTAAAGGTGGGTAAATCATTTTTGTCCTGTTGCAATATAGTCTTTGCAATAAACTCCTCATCTAGATGTCTTGGTGTGTGTGTGTGTGTTACAGCATAACCCACAACTTAAATCATTCTGCCGCAGGTTTAAGTGTATGTGTGTGTGGGTCTAATATCACACAAAACTGTACAAATTAACAATCATAAATTCAGTGAAAATTTTGCATAGTTGAGTGTATTTGATTAGTAAAGAATAAAATATTTCCTAAATTCTTTATTATAATATTATTAACGTTGTAATTTAAATCTATATATATACACTATAGCATTCAGAAGTTGGGGGATCAGCAAAATACTTTTATTGTGCAAGGATGCATAAAATGCATAAATGTTATAAAGTTTGAATAGTCTGTTCCAAAGAAATGCTGTTCTTTTGAACTTTCTATCCTGAAAAAAAAACGTGTCATGGTTTCCACACAAGTATGTATATAATAACAAATGTGATAAGAAATGCTCCTTGAGTAGCAAATCAGTATATCAGAATGATTTCTGAAGGATCATGGCAAGACTGGAGTAATGATGCTGAAAATTCAATACATTTTTACACTGCAATAACATTACACAATATTACTATTTTACTGTTAAACATAAGAGACTACTTTCAAAAATATTTCTTTCATTTTGTATACACTAAATGTTTTTTAAATTTGTAAATAAAACAAAGATATTTTTTACAAGAAATCTTTATCAGTGTATATATATATATATATATATATATATATATATATTTTTTTTTTATATGTAAAATTTAAAGTGGTTTTAGACTTTTGGACCCCACTACATACAAATATGCAGATTCTAATCTTGCAGGAAGGCCAAATAAAGTGCTTTTGCTTTCGCCTAGAAACACACAGCGTCTCCCTGAGTTACTGAAACCACGCCTTCTTTCCTTGTGTGCACATTTGGGCGGCATTATGCAAATATTTCCACATAGTGAGGTAGATATGTGGGGTCGTGTTAGAACGAGCCGTTTTAGGGGGGCGTGGCAGAGTCTTAACTTTGATAAAGAATATCTCTTTGGTTTTGAGACTTCAGTCTTTGCAACTTCAGGGATCTTATCTATGCATTATCTTATCTTATCTTATGCTTATGCTTATCTTATCTTATCTATCAGCTTGTAACACTCCAAAGAGAAAGGAAAACTTGAAATCGCATCATATGACCCCTTTAAACAGGCTGCACCTTTGGAGACGTCAGAGCCCATTGCTCTGCATTATATCATTACTGCATTTTCTGCCGACCTCTTCTAGTTCCCATGCAAAAAAATCAGGCCGGTGGAATAGATTTCACGGCTTATGATGCATAGCCCGGGAATGCAGGTATTAGAATGTGACACTGCATGCAAATCGAGTGAGCGCGAGCCACGTGATTAATAGTCAAAACGGCCTGGACCATCGGAAGCGTCCCTAGGTGTTAATGTTGATATTTTGAGCCGGAAGACATCCATCATTCTAACCTCACTCTCCGAGCTTGACGTATCAGTGCATGTCAATCATCGGAGAACAAGTTACCTGCCAGATACGCTAATACTGCGACAGAATGAGATGTTCACGTGTTGTTTATTTCGCACAGGTGACTCGCTGAATGAAGTGTGTAAGATTAGAGACGGATCTACTGAGAGACGCGCCTGCTGTTCTCTTCCAGACCGATAGATGGCACTGTTGCACTTCCACGCAAAGGAGATGACATTTGCATTCTTAGCGCGTCCACATATTCCACACTCTGTGAATCTGAGCATAGCATAGCATAGGTGTGTATTGGTTTAACACCTTTACTTTTTTGAAGGCATCACACAGTGATTTTATTCCTGAGAGGATGTGTTAGATATTCCTGTTGCTGATTACTTGCAAAGTTCATAACGGAGATGCAATTGAACTATTGCGAATACATACAATCTACAGTGAGCGAGCGAGCAAAAACGTCTCACTTACTCACTATGGTGAAACTTTTTCCATTGACCTTCCTGTTTGCAACTGGAGAAATGCTCTTTAAAACCCCACCTCTTGTTTTGCCTGCTGTTGTTCTTCCTGTGATGAAAATGAGTGGTTCTCAACCTTTTTGACTCGAAGGGCCCCCAATGTCCAATATTTAAAGGCCCCCAATATAAAACCAGATAGATCAACAGTGGCAGTGTTGATATAGTTCAATTAATTAAATACAATTTATCTTATGATTCCCAAAGTTTCCATATAAAGGCTATCAATAAAAACCAATCGTTAAATAGTTAAGGATAAAAACGAAATCTGATTTCAGTTTACCTTTTGAATATGTCGCAGTTCATATCTTAATGGGTACTTTAAGTTAGATCATTTTAATGTATGAATAATAGTCACTCTGTTTTAAATAAGTTTACTGAGGCCCTTATTCCTGTTGCTGATTACTTGCAAAGTTCATAACGGAGATGCAATTGAACTATTGCGAATAAATACAATCTACAGTGAGCGAGCGAGCAAAAACGTCTCACTTACTCACTATGGTGAAACTTTTTCCATTGACCTTCCTGTTTGCAAATGGAGAAATGCTCTTTAAAAACCCACCTCTTGTTTTGCCTGCTGTTGTTCTTCCTGTGATGAAAATTAGTGGTTCTCAACCTTTTTGACTCGAAGGACCCCCAATGTCCAATATTTAAAGGCCCACAATATGTCGCAGTTCATATCTTAATGGGTACTTTAAGTTAGATCATTTTAATGTATGAATAATAGTCACTCTGTTTTAAATCAGTTTACTGAGGCCCCCTAGTGGGTCCCGGGCCCCTGTTTGAGATCCTTTGATCTGAAGGAAACTAATTTACATGCCACTCAGGTTTTCTAATATGAGAATATGATGTCTGAAAGACCATCAGTGTTAGGGAAACACAAAACTCATCTCCGTAACAGATTGCCTTGTCGTTACATGTCCAAAGTGAGTCAATGGGAGATAGATAGATTAATTCCAATGGGCAATTTATTCTCTCCCGGCTGCATATTAAAGTCGAGCCTCAGTGTCCATTGTTGGGCATTAGGGATTAAGACTTTCACCGCAGCACTAATACAGAGAGAGAACGAGATTAGGAAAAGTTATTCCAAAATTATCCGCAGATATTTTTTGAAGGACCATCAACATGCCTGGTGCAGTCCCTCCAGTGCAGTTTAGCAAACGTATTTATTTCAGTCTTTGTATTACTGCTATTAAATTTGCAATGTTTGCACGCTCATTCTCTCCCCAGGTCAGAGCCTTTGCCACACAAAGACCCCTCATTAGTATTCCTTATACAACTTTGCACCAGACAGCCAGCGCTGCTTATAAAAAGCTCCTCTTCTATCACAGAGAGACACCCCCCATACACATAGTGATGGGCTTATTTAAGCATGAGATATAGGTGTATAAATGGAAAGAGAAAGCCGAAAACCTTTATCCAACAACACAAAACCTATCCTGACTAAATCTGTTCCATTTTTTGTTTAGCTCGGCTTCAAATGGAATATGTAAAGGGAGTCAAAACATCTTCGCTTTCAGAAAAGATAGATTTTCGTGCACGCACACTCACGCACATATGCATATACGCGCACATGCCTGCTCATAAATACAGAACACCGGCCCCTGCTAACAGTTGTCATGTTGTCAGATGAAATGACCTTTACCTAAATGACTGCATGTCTCTTCACGCCACATTGAGTGGCTTTGCATCGGTAGACGGGCCTCTGTTGGACCCCATCACATTCCTGATGAGATGCAGTGAATTTGAAAGAAATTAAAGGAATAGCTCATCCAAAAATGAAAATTTGCTGGAACTTTACTCACCCTCAGGCCATACAAGATTTAGATGAGATTGTTTCTTCATCGGAATAGATATCTGCAGTGAATGGGTGCTGCCAGAATGAGAGTCCAAACAGCTGATAAAAATGTCACAATAATTCATAAGTAATCCACACGACTGGAGCATTCTTATGGATTATAGACTGGTAATTTTACCTGAAGCAATGGTTTAATGTTGAAATGCCTTAATGATGGATTTGTTTTAACAAACGTGCAGCTTTTTACTTTGCAAGATGTTGATTGATGGACTGGAGTCGTGTGGATTATTGTATCAGCTGTTTGGGCTCTTATTCTGACGGCACCCATTCACTGCAGAGGATCCTTTGGTGAGCATCTTCTTCAGTTTCTCCAAATCTGTGAGGGTGAGAAAAGTTAAGATTTTTGGGTGAATTCTTTCTTTAGCAGATTAGTGTTTGCTACAACTAGGGAAACCCTGAAAATGCTCATAAAATAATCTCCAGCACCTGTTTTTATAGCATTACACTTAATATATTCCAGATTTTCACCAGGCAAACTAATCGGTTTATGAAATGTATGAATATTTATCTGGAACCTGAGAAGATATTAAATTTGCAAAATGTTAATGCTCCAGTAAGAACAAATAGAGACTTTCATTTTTTATTAATTGTTAATTATGTAAGCACTAAATGACATTTATGTTTGTTATCATTTTTGCTAAATCAAAAGATAGCATCTTTTGAAGATATCATGTAATTTCTGTTTCATCTGAAGCACAAACCCAGTTCAGCTCTACTAGATTCCAGTCAATTCAGCTCAGTTCGCATTAACTCCAGCAGCTAACTCAGCTAAGTGTTGTTCAGTCAGTTCAATTCTGTGCAGCCTAACTACAGTTTACTGAGCTCAATTGATTTCAGCCTGAATAAACTCAATTTCTGCCTGATGCAAAATGCTCAAAGAGCAGTATCCCCGGAAACTGCTATAATTCATTGCTTCAAATATCCAATAACATGACACAGCATCTGTGCAGCATAATCTAAGATATTACCATCTTAATCAGGACATCTATATCGCTATAAAATTACAATATAGAAGCCATTTAGGTCCACTTACATTTGCATTTGCATTGCATATATATTCTTAGAAGACTTCTTTTTTCTTTCTTTTATAAATAGAGGCTTTTACCCTAAGACATCCATCTCATGACAAAATACATTATAGGAGCCTCATTTAGTTCCACTTATATTTTCTTTACGCTGCATGTTTTTAGCAGACACTTTCTTATTAAAGTGGCATATAGGTGAGACCATGCAAGACTGGATTTCAAAACTTTTACTCTAGTAAATGTTTCTGCTGTTGTTCAGTGAACTGGGGTAAGTTGTCACAGTGGGAAAATGTAACCTATAATTAATTAAGATAAATATATAAATGACAAAATAAAAGAAATAATAAAAATAAAGAAAATGTTCTAATTTAAGAGAGTTACATGCAAACCTACTGCTAGAGAACATGTAATTGGACTTTGACTGAAATCTTACATATGTGACAACTTGCCCCGGTTTCCCCTATATGGTGTTTGCATAAAGTGTAGCAACTGTTGCATGTGAAAATTGATTGTTTTATTTATTAACTGTACACATTACTCATTATTCGTACTTGACCATTTCACAAAAACTGTGAAGAAATGCCATATTTTTCTTTGCACAATAGATGTGCTAAGTTATTGTTGAATAAAGTATTGCATTTCTTCTCATGGCAGAGACACACTGTTGCAAGGGCAGTAAAGCTACGGTGCCCTTGTTAAAGGAATGGACGCCTGAGGCTGGTTCAGATGCATCTATATCCAGGGTGTGATCTTAAGCTGGAACATTTTCATCTGACCCGGGATCAGTCCAGCCCTCTGGAAACACAGCCAGGGAATCAATCACATAGTAATGCCGACCACCCTCTCCCTTAGAGCTTTCTAAAAAACACAGCCCTCCTTCCCCCCGCCTCTGCTCTCTAGGTCAGAGTTTGTCTATGAATTTTTCTGTCTCAGTTTCCCAAGGGCAGCTGGACACTTCAAGCCGCTCGCTGAGACTGTGCTGTGACCATTTACTATGATGTGTTTTGGTCAAGATAATAAGGACACTCGTGTCATATTTATGAGGTTAGCTGTGGTGCTTTCGGTTACTTCATAGCAAACTTTTTTTAATTTAGTATACCATATATTGGAAATGACTTGAACCAATCTAATGTATCACACAGTGGTTGTAAGAAAGCTGCAGTTTAGGGCTGTTATCAAGAGGAGACACCAGGAACTTGTTCCTGTGTCGAGATGTTCCCACTAAGGCCCTCTTTGGTGTTTGCTGGGTTATGAAAATTGGTCAGCAATGCAGGGGTTTTAATACTGGGGGCCACAAGGGGATGCATTGGGGTTAGTGGTAAATAACTTTAAAATAGAGAAAAAAATACTATAGACTAATTAAACAGTGAAATATTACATTACTACTTTTTTTTTTACTAACAGCCCTTTTTAAATCCACGTTTTTCAAAAGGTTTCACATCTCACATCAATCTAATATATATATATATATATATATATACATATATATGTACTATACTATTTATATATATATTAATGGAATTTTGAATATTTAAAAAACAGGCATGCCAAGCAATGTTGTTCTAAAGCTGTGTTATAATGTTTGTGTAGAAATAAAAACAAATAACTTCCATTATAGCCAAAGATGGAGTCGCTTTAGTAGCTATATGGGGCTAAATTAGGTGATGGAAAGGTAAATCCAGATATGTGAATTATGAAAGGTATTGCTTTCGGTAGGATAATCAAATGAAGCAACATATGAGAGATGGTCTATTGGATTGACTGGCAAACCGTCATTGTATGGCATGAAGATCAAGTACTAAAGTTGCATTTTCTGCCTCCAGTCCTGAACTCGAGGACTATGTGATTGCCTCTGTGTGATACATTACATTGACATGATTGCTGAATATTCTCCTGAGGAATCGAATAAAAAATGAAAAAAGGCCGGAGAAGTTTCTACTGGGACCTCAGAATTCATGGCATGCAATTGGATTTGCTGAAGGATCTTTCCGTGTGGCTGCAGCGATATTGATGACAGCCAGAGCTTTCACACACGGTCGCTCACCGCTCGTGCTGGGGGACTTTCTCTAATCCGATTCTGCTATTAGAGCAGGAGACCTCTCAGCCGGGGGTCCGTCGCTCTCTCCCTCGCTCTCTGTTCTCAGAGCTAAGCAACCGAACTGAGCTTCATGGGGCTTACTGCTGTTGAGAGGACAGACTGAACAGAGGAAGAGCGATAGAGAGAGACAATTAGAAGGATGCTAAAAAAAAGCATGATTGTACAAAACTGGATCCATCAGTTTGACAGGTAGGACAAATGAGTTCCCTTACAGCAGGTTCCACTGTGCCTTATTTATTTGCATTAATAACCTGAAGGACAGATGTAGTGCGGCCACTAAACCTAAAGAAGTGTTACCACAGAGAAAGAGAGATAGAAACTGCGAAGAAATTAATAATGTGACATTAGGTTACATTCAGCAAGATCGGACTACATATGTATGTGTAGGTATACATTTTAAATTTTCGACTGTATATATGAAAAAATTAAAATCTCTGCAAGAGTTTTTTTGTCTTACTCATAGTTGTCTCTACATATTAAGATGTTTCTAACAATAAATAAATAAATAAAAATAATATTTACATACACTGTGAAGAAATCACAGTTTTTGGACAAAACAAGATGCTATTCTACTGTAAATGAATGAATGAATGTAACAAAACTTAAACTGCATCATGTGCTAACATGTAAATTAGCTGGTTAATAGTGAGAACTGGATTAATTAATTAATCAAGTAAAACACACACACACAAATATATATATATATATATATATATATATATATATATATATATATATATATATATATATATATATATATATGAATAAAGATCCAGTTCTCACTATTAACTAAATATTAACTATGACTTTTGCCTTAATAGACTGCTAATTACTGCTTAGTAATAGTTGGTAAGGTAGTTGTTACGTTTAGGTATTGGGTAGGATTAAGGATGCGGAATATGGTCAAGCATTATATACATATATACATAATAAAAGCATTCCATTATAGACATGGCAGATCATTTAAGAAGGCCTGGCAGCTTAATCGACAAGTTCCTCTGTCATTGTGGAAACCTTCTGTAACACATTAGCTTAGCACTTGATCCTCTCAACATTCAGCATTCCTCTGCAAACAAATTGAGAAATAATTGTTCAGTCATTTGAATAAGTGGCTCTCCGGCATGTATGATAACTATTGTTAAGACACACAAAGCTCCATTTCTGTTCCAGGGAGGAAGATTGTTCTCTTTTTGAGATGGAGCCATGAGTGATGGACATGCTACTCGCAGATGCTCGCATATTCATTCCACGTATGGGGGGTAGAGAGGCACTTTTTAAACATGAGGCGGGAAGCTCGGGCAGGTATTTACAGCTGCCTCCCATCGCGTTCGTATTTGCCTCATCACGGGTGGTGAGGGAAGACGCGGGAGACTGAACGGTTTCTCTGCGCATCTGCAGATGCTCTAACACGGGTCCCCAGAGGCATATAATAACCTATTACCTCCATCTCTGACTAAAACACACATTTAAACTACAATTACACCCCCTGCTTTCTCTCCCTCTTGCTTTTCATTTCATTCCCCTACAGCGTCTCCTCTGCAATTCAGTGCTGCTGCTCCGGCATCTGTGCTCCCTGTACACCTCTCTCTCTTTTTCTCTCTGTCACTTTCCCTCTCTTTCTCTCTTTCATCAGATGTTGAAAGAAGTGAGATCGTCTCACAGCCTGAGAGGTGTTTGGTGGGTCAATTTATTACCTAGTGCAATTGCTCTCAGTGCACATTTCCTCTACCTTACATGCACACATATGAAGAGGTTTAGTCAAACAGAAAATACGTTTCTTTAACTGTAATTTCTGCACATTTCTGATTTCTTGGTGATTTAGTATTTCATGTTATTTATATATTGTATTATGGTGTGGATTCACTCTCTCATTTCAAGCAAACACAAGCGACATAATCCTGCATCTCAGTTACTTAATATCAATATCACTTCAGAGGACTTCAGTATTAATATTACTGTAAAACTTTTGCAGTCAAATATGGTAAAGGAAAGCGTAACCATACTTGCTTGACATGTGAGAACAAGCCTCATTAGTTTTTGTGTTAAGCAAGTACATTTAAGCTTCCATATACCACAATCAACCATGGTTCAATGGAAAAACGTGCCTCTACCAACATTTTTGCATAACTCCAAAAATGTATCTATACTGTACAACCAATTTGCTGCAGTTTTCAGCTGAAATTAGCACGCAATTTTCACACAAATTATGAGTACAGGACCATACATTTTGTTGTTTGAATCACATATCCAGATTCATATATTTGACTTTTCTGATATAGTAAACTTGCTCTGTAGCTCACCTGGTACAGCATTGCACTTGTGATGCAAAGCGCTCGGGAAGAGCCCTATAAAACAAAAGAGCTCAAAGCCGTGTACAAACAAGGTAAAATGGCATGGTTGCTTCAGCAAAAGCTTTATATATATATATATATA
>NW_015505460.1:848758-896599 GCF_001515645.1 Sinocyclocheilus grahami
ATATTCTTTAACACTATTGGTTAGATTTAGAGTAGGTAGTATGTTATTTTCAAAGTGATAAAGCATTAACCTTTTAGCGCCACGCATCGGCATTTGATTTCCGACTTGTCGCGATATGTGCTTGAACCAGCAATAAAATGTTGGCACAGTCACATTTATCTGTTTCAAAGAAAATTGAACACACATCTTAACACCACTCACTGGACAACTGACTTTGAAACTGCTGGGAAAAGTACAAGGAGCAATGTAATATATTTTTTTTTTGCAAAAATGTCACAACAGGCCTGTATTTTTCATAAGCCAAAAATGACAATTATACTCATGGTGATTGCAAGGTTTAGGGTTCATATAAACAGAACTTTCAGAATCTGAAATCAAATTGGTTTAAAAAAAGATTACCGAAACACTTAAAAGGTTTGTTTACTTGCAAAGTAAGCAGCCTTCTGTTGAACTCGATGCGACTGGATTGGAATTATATAATAATTTCAATTCAAATCAATATTTTGTCCATGTAGTTTATTTGATGAGCATCCATGGATAATGGGTGCAGGATAATGTACAGTCAGCCATCATTATTTCAAAATAAATCTCTTCAGGGTGATACAAGACCTCTGTGCTCCTAGTCCCGGTCCTGATGACATCATACCCTAATCTTAATGATGCCATACATTGCTTTGAGATGCATTGCAAAGCAAGCAAGGCCATATTTGTTGTTACTGGTGCTCTGTTCCTGGCAGGTGTGAATGCATATCTTGAAAAATGTGACTTGCTAACAAAGCAAATATCTTTACTGTCAAAAGCTGAAATGGAAATGCCATAAATGCCTCAAGCAATTCCAGATAAAACGTACAGCAGCTTATCAAGTAGGACTGCTAGGAGAGACTTTCCTGATGGAATACTACAAGGTTAAAACCTTATAGCGTGATTGTAGCTTTCCACAGCCCTGAGCATATTCTGAATTTTGCAAGGAATACAGCTTTTCAAGTTTGACCTGTTCGCATTTCGAATGAGTAAATCCGCTTTGCTCTGATGTTAGTACAAAGTGTGCAGTCCCAGGGATATATGATGATATGGTGCGCTGATATCAGGAAATCTGGCACTATATATAAAGGTAGCAGGCTATAGGAATGTAAACATAAGCAAAAAGATATTATAGAGCCAAGGCAACAGAAAGCCTTTCATTTGACTGCAATTTCATGGCCTTTCTAGTTGCTGAGGAGGAAAGGAATTGGAAAAATATGAAATTGATTGTCTGGATTGCAGTTATTGGACCACCGTTTTCTGCAGTGTTAGACAGTGTCAAAATAGATCTCTTGTCTGTGCTCGACTGACAGGAAGAAAAGAACACAAGCTGGGCCAAAACATGTGCCTTTATCCTCTGTCCTGAGATAAGGGCACACAGAGCCAAGAATCAGGAAGCATGAGAACAGGAGTGTTGTATTGGATGACTTAAACGGAATTAGTACATCTGATATATTCCATGTCCATTGTTTTTATATCAGTATGTGAAACAAATATAAATAATGTGTATTATTTTGAATAAATGATTCATATTCAGGCTGCCTGTACTAATGGAGCAGGAACCACTATCAATTTTAGGAAATAAATTACCTTGAAAAAATTGCGACGCATGCCTGTAAATTACAGAGATCTGAATAATTGAAGATGAATCTTGAAACAATCCTAATGTTTCCTTGAACTGAGTGACAACGGCATGGCAGTTTATCTAGCAAAAGAGATTTAGAAATAAAGTTGACTAGAAATGAAAATATGCCCCATCTATTTTCTAAATGCATGTTATTCATATTTTTGCGAATAATGCTCTCATGCATATGATCATCTTTTTAATGCATTTTTCTGACCTCACGATTTTTTTATCAGAATGTCATAACTCGATTTTCTGTTAAAACCATTGACGTTCTTACAACTGGCTGCAAGCTTACATTCAGACCTGCTTATATCCAATTAATTACAATGGACAGAACCAAGTCCCCTCTCTTCCTTTTTTTCTTTTTCAATAATCAGTTTCATTGGGATGTACATCACAACATGGAAGAAAAGCTCTGTTGTTACTTCAGTTTCATCAAGACTTTAAGTAGTTATTATTTACCAAGTCTTTGGGGTGTAGATTTGTAAGTGAATCTCACACAACCAGTACAACATTTCACTGCAAAGCCAGAAAAAAAAGAAGATTATTTTCAGTGAATTTAGATTAATTTATTTAGTTTTGCTTTAAAAAACATTAATGAAAGAATGGATAACTGAGGGATGAATAGGTGAGTAAAATTAGGTATTGGGCTACACTAGGGTTTCCCAATTCGGGGTTTGCAAGAGTTGATGAAAAGCCAATAAATAATTAAATCATATAAAATCAATAATTTTAAAATAAAAAATAACTAAACACTTACTTACTAAAAATGTATATTTTATTTGTTCACCTCCATGTGACCATTAACCAACATCAGCATGCCACTGTTATTATTTTATTTTATATTAAATCATTTAAATATGAACCTATCCACACTTGTCTGAAGCTACACTCTGGCATGACATCTACAGAAATCAAAGTAACTGAAGAAAAATATTACAATTTGTTTGAACCTACTGCCTCATTCTCCCTGGCTGATCTGGAATAAGATTCCCAAAATCCACTGATTACTCCTAACATTTCTTTACTTTCAGGGAGTTTTTCCTGGCCATTGTGGCATTGTGTTTGCTCACTGGGGGTCTGAGCCTGAAATTATGTAAAGCTGCTTTACAACAATTACTATTGTTAAAAGTACTATTCAAATAAATCTTAAGTGAACTGAAAAGAAAAGAAAGAGTGGGAGCTGCATTGCCTCTTCTTACCAAGCTGGGTTTTACCTTTAAGCTTGAAGCTGTGGAGGTGGTAGCACTTGATGTCTGTAGAATTTCAGCTAGAACAGAAGATACATAAAATGTGAAGAAAGATAAGATCAAATAGATTTGTCACCTGTTATTATTCAGTGCTGTAACCACCATATATTATATATGAAGGGCACACGTCCAAACCAGTATGCAGAGATCAGAATAATAATTTTCATTCAGCCATTCTAAAACTTGTATATTTAGTCCCTCTAATCCTGAATATTTGTTTACGTTCTAGCTATTAATAATTAACTCCCTAAATCCTGGTTTATATTCATATATATATATATATATATATATATATATATATATATATATATATATGATATTATTCATATCACAAACACAAGCACGGACGTTCCTGATGGAATCAGTGATCTGCTAAATGACTAAATAAATAAAAATAAATAAAATATAAACTCCCTTGATATTGCTTTGAACTATTTGACAAAAAACAGACAGCCTCGGAAGCCTATTGGCTGTCACGAGCGTTCGGCGACGCTGATTGGCTGCTGCCTGTTTCCGGGGCTCCATTCCATTAGTGACGTTTTCCCTCAGTCGCCGTGCGACAGATTGGGGAGAATGGCTGCCAGTGGAGGTTAGAGCTTCTCTTCAAAATCCAAACTTATTTCCAAAAGTTTTCTAGTCTGTTTACGCGTTATTCATCTCTGATATTATTTAGTTTTGACGGAACGAGATAGAGTTAGAAGGTTTGTTCGAATGTACAGCAAACTCCGGTGGTTGTTTGGATAAAGGCAGAAAAAGTACGGAGAGGTAGCGGCTAGCGAGACTAGCTCAGCGAGTGACTGTGTAAACACTCGCTTATTTGCTCGCTGGTGTACGATACAGTTCATTCAGCTGCGTTATCCTTCGTGTAACTCTGTACTTTCGCCATATTCAATGCGTTGTCACGGTTTATTTAGTGCTATGAAAGGGCTCTAGTCTGGACTTGAACGGCTCGACACCGGACTAGCCTGATGTTGTGCTAACCGGTAAAACAGCACCTGGATTAGCACAGCTAACAAGTTAAGCACCGAAACTCGCTTGCTCGTAGTAACTACACACAATTCTTCGATCAGATTATCAGGAGAGTGTTAAATGTCCAAGGTTGTCGAAAGCAATACTAGTTATTTGGAACGTATTGCTAGTTTTCCTGCTCTTAACTAGTTTCACAGTAATGTCATGTGGGGGCTGTGGTTGGTTGGTTAATGGATAACATGTTTTCTCAGATTTTTTTTTTGTTCTGAAGAGCTCTAAAGGAATATTAGTAAGTAAACTTGGATGCCACTGACTTTGCACAGAGCCTGTGGGTTTGGAACATCTGTTGAATGAGCTCTTAAATATTTTTTTTCCAGTTTTATTTTTGCGTTGAAACGCTAATGTAGTTTTGTAGCATTGAAATGTAGTTCTAAAAAATAAAGAGCTAATCAATTGTAATATGGGAAGTTAGCATTTTTACATGTCCGTTTAAAAGCTAGAAACTAAAACCGACGGCAAAAGAGTCATTCTTGTAATTTATAATGTTTATTGTCACTGTAAAACCTGAAATCATCTCAGCTGTCTAACTCTTTTGTCTTGTAGACGTAGGAAAGCTGTTACAAGTACAGAATGGGACTCCAGCAAGCACAAGCTACAACGGGGTAGATGCCCTTCATGCCTGTAACATCCTCCAGCAGCTTAAAGCCTTGTACGACGAAGCTCAGCTGACTGACATTGTCGTGGAAGTGGACCATGGCAAAACATTCTCTTGTCACAGAAATGTCCTCGCTGCCATCAGTCCTTACTTCAGGTGGCTCCTCAACACATCAATGCTTTAAACCATTTTCGTAACATTTGTTGAGAAACTGTGATGTGATAAAAGCTAAGATTGAAACACAGACCCTTCAGTTACTGAAAATATGACAGACTTAACTATTCAATTATTATACATGGGTATGATGGCTTTAAACTGATCAGACAGTCAGACTTTTCAATACTTAATCAGCAAAAACTTTAAAGGTGTGTTCCTGGTTCTATCGGTAGCATTTGTCCCTCAGTTAAAAAAAAATGTTTACAGTAAGCCAATGTAAGTATACAGGGCAGGCAATAAACATTAAAATGTGTACTCTTTCAAAAATATAGCCACTTGACGGTGTAATTGCGTCATTGTGGACAATGATTTTGTTAATTCCAATCTTTCAGCTTTGATGTCATGAACATGCAAACCTGTTAACTCTGGCATGATATGCTAAATAATTAAAGTATTGCCACCTCAGAAAGACATTTGCACTTGCAAAGGCTAAACAAGTGTTTACGCCCTGGAGCATTGACCTGCTGGTTTGCATCCATATTAACTGTTTGATCATATTTGGTTTTAAAAAAGCTTTGATTGGAGTTGACTTTACTAATTTAAATAGAATTTAACTTGTATTGAACCAGGAACACTGCTTTAAAGGGGTCATATGATGTTGCTAAAAAGAACATTATTTTGTGTATTTGGTGTAATGAAATGTGTTTATGTGGTTTAAGGTTAAAAAAACACATTATTTTCCACATACTGTACATTATTGTTTCTCTTCTATGGCCCGCCTTTCTGAAACGCGTCGATTTTTACAAAGTCTACCCTGCCCAAAAAACTCGCTTTAAATATATAAAATATAAAAAAACGTACTTCCAGTCTGTGTGTCAGAACAGAACATTGTAGTCTACTCTACCAGGATCAGGAAACGGTCCTCCATAAAATGTGCTGCACACATCTGCATATTTGGGTTGAAGTGTTCTGGAACAGTGTTGTAAACACAACTTAACCACTGATTTCTAGTTGTATCCATTTTTGGAATGCCAAACAAAGTAGTTTCGCTTTCACAACGAAACGCAGTGTCACACACGGTAGCCTAGAGTGAGCAGCGGCGGCCTAGAGTGAGCAGAGGCTTGAGAACGGTGCGGCCAGACTCTTAACTTTTATAAAGAATATCTCTTTGGATTTGAGACTTTAGTCTTTGCAACTTTACAGATCTTCTTTATGCACCAAGAGCTTGTAACACTCCAAAGAGAAAGGAAAAATTTAAATCGCATCATATGACCCCTTTAACAAACTACACATTAAATGTAAAACATGTAAATGTAAAAAAGCTTTGGAGTGCCACTTATTTAGACTTGAACATGCTTGAGTTAAGTACTGGAATGGAATCGCACATTGTAGAACCACAGTTGACTAAAAGCATACTGTCGTAAAAATTTTGTTTTGTTCACATGGTAATGGTGTTTGTTTTATCTTTTGTCAGATCCATGTTCACAAGTGGCCTTACAGAGAGCAGTCAGCGGGAGGTGCGGATTGTTGGCGTGGAGTCTGAGTCCATGCATTTGGTTCTGGACTACGCTTACACCTCACGTGTCACTCTCACCGAGTCTAACGTGCAGGCACTGTTCACTGCCGCCAGCATCTTCCAGATCCCAGCCCTCCAAGACCAGTGTGCCCAGTTCATGATCAGCCGTTTGGACCCTCAGAACTGCATCGGGGTCTTCATGTTCGCAGATGCTTACGGCCACCAGGAGTTGCGGGAGCGCTCGCAGGATTACATCCGCAAGAAGTTCCTGTGCGTGATGGGAGAGCAAGAGTTCCTTCATCTGACCAAAGAACAGCTGGTCAGCATTCTCAACAGCGACGATCTGAACGTGGAAAAAGAGGAGCACGTGTACGAAAGCATCGTTCACTGGTTGGAGTATGACTGCTCACGTCGGGAGGCAGATTTACCTGAGGTTTTTGCCAAATGCATCCGCTTGCCCCTGCTGGACGAGGCCTTTCTGAGCCGTATACCCCCAGCCTTCGCCCTGGCCTTGTCCAGGGATCCCTCGGATAAGGGTCGGCTCAATGGCACCAATGGCTGCCCGCAACGGCTGGGTATGACTGCATCCGAGATGGTCATCTGCTTCGACGCGGCTCACAAGCACTCAGGGAAGAAGCAGACCGTGCCTTGCCTGGACATTGTTGCCGGTAAGGTGTACAAGCTTTGCAAGCCACCTAATGACCTCAGAGAGGTTGGCATTTTGGTCTCGTCAGAGAATGACATCTTCATCGCTGGAGGCTATCGGCCGAGCAATAGTGAGGTGTGCATCGACCATCGCGCAGAGAGTGACTTCTGGCAGTACGAGCATGCTGGCAACAGGTGGCTCCCGCGATCGCCCATGCTGCGGGCGCGCATCGGCTGCAGGCTAGTGCACTGCTACGGGAAACTCTATGCTATGGGTGGTCGAGTGTATGAAGGGGACGGACGAAATGCTTTGAAATCTGTGGAGTGCTATGATGCCAGAGACAACTGCTGGACAGCGGTCAGTCCCATGCCGGTGGCCATGGAGTTCCACAGCACAGTAGAGTATAAGGATCGCATATATGTGCTGCAAGGTAAGTGGGGTTATTGCAGAGTCACCTGGAATCAGGGTCATCAAAGTGTGCAAACGTGTATATCCTTGTAATTCATTGGCCTGTCATGTCTTTTTTGCTCTACTTGGATAAAAAGGTCAGGTGGGTTCACCTCTCTCCACAAAATCAGCAATAACTGAGAGCACAAAAGAGCTAGACTAGTATTTCATATTAGGGATGGACCGAAATTTCAGCCACTGAATATTTTCAGCAGACAGTGCCATAGAAATTTAAATAAAGACTGTTTAAAGTCGATATTACACACTGAAACATGCTTTCTCTAGTTAACAGTTGTTGCCTATGTAATATCACACCTGTTTGAAAAAGGTAAAGTTGTAATCAGTTAAAAAATATTAATGACAACAACAATAATAAGCATTATTATTAAATGTGTGTGCATATAATAAAACGAGACATGTTTGTTAATTGAAATAAATGTGAAATAAAATATAAATATTAGTTTATATAAGCAGTTGGTTGCCAAGGCAGCAATTCTAATTTTTGTTTCAAGATTAAAATGAAAGCAAAAATATAACTTGTGAGTCCAGAATTTTCAGTTTTGGACAAGTGGTTTAATTTTGGTGCTACGTAATATAAAGGACTAATTTGTGATATTAATTACATATTTAGCAATTTTGGCCATCCGTTTGGATGTTGATCATTCTTTTTTTTTTTTATGACATTTTCCTAGGAGAATACTTCTTCTGTTTTGACCCACGCAAAGACTACTGGGGCCATTTACCTTCCATGAAAGTTCCCCGTACTCAAGGCTTGGCCGCCCTGTACAAAAACTGCATCTACTACATAGCAGGCATCTGCAGAAACCACCAGCGCACGTTTACCGTGGAGGTGTACGACATCGAGCAGAACACCTGGTGCCGTAAAAGAGACCTCCCCTTCGAGCAAGCGACCAGCCCCTACATCAAGGTGCTTCTGCTTCAGGGCAGATTGCATCTGTTTGTTCGGGCTACGCAAGTAATGGTAGAAGAACACGTGTTTCGTACCAGCCGCAAGAATTCTCTCTACCAGTACGACGATGAAGCTGACCAATGGACAAAGGTCTACGAGACGCCGGACCGCCTCTGGGACCTCGGCCGCCATTTTGAGTGTGTGGTGGCCAAACTATACCCTCAGTGTCTTCAGAAAGTGCTGTGAGCGTCGAGGATGTGCTGTTTGAGACAGCTGATCAATATTTTTGGAGAAGAGGGATGATGGTACTGCTCAATACATGGTGCTGTTTGTGTCCCCAACACCAGAACTGCAGGGGAAGTCTTAAAGCGTTAAAGGTTTCAATCAATAAACTCGAGGGTGCTGTTTGAAAAAGGAAAAAAAAGCAGTATTTTATGTTAGACACAATCGCTTGTTTTACAGTTAGAAAAGTGAATCATAAGTGCAATTATCTTTCGTTTTTTTTTGCAGATGTTGAGTCGTTTCTGCTCCTTTATATCTAGTTTTTGGCTTGGGTTGTTGGCATGCATCGTTGGCGAACATGAGCAATTGAAGTCCTTAAGGACAAGCAGTGTGTCAACAGTTGAGAAAAAAAATAGGTGAAAAAAATATGTAAAGCTATAAATATTCATACGGGTATGATGAGCATTTTTGCTCACTGTTAGTGTGAATACTGAGTTTTTTATTGTCATTTCTTTCAGGTTTTCAGCAGAAGTTGACTCTTTGTGGTTTTCTTAAGAATTTAGTTAGAGAATTTTGATTATTAATGGAAAGCAATTTGTATGCCAAGGTGTTTTTTTTTGTAAATCTTTTTTCTTTTTCCTTTTAAGTCAGCCCATGTGCTAAAACATCGCAGCAGTTTTTAATTTTCATTTGGACTCTACTTTTATGATGTTTCGTGCAGCTCCCACATCGAAATCTATATCTTTGCAATTTCGCATCACCAGCCAGATCTTTAGTGAGGTTAAAAGATTTTACTCCGTCTCCATATTGGAGAAGAAAAAAAGGATACCAGCTTTATGTGTAGCTGAAATCAAAAGTGGGCAATTTGTTGACAGCCAAACACAGCTCAGATCAGGAGAGAACATCGATAGGGTTGGAGAAGAGGTGGCCAAAATGTGGATGCTCACATTCCACTGTCATTTATTGACTCCTCGTATCTGAAACCTATAGATGCCTCCAAAATGCCAAAACGTGTTCAAGGAGGCTTAGCCTGCACCCCGTGGCAGCAATAACAGGTGTTCTGTCATTGTTCCTTAGATAAAGTGCATTAGAAACGAATAATTCCAGAAAAATGGCCTTTGTTTTGTCATCATGGGTTGGTTAACGTTCAATGAGAGATGTGTTGCTATCCAGGGATGTTACAGTGCCTGTGCACATGAAAAGCCCAAGCATCAGTGATGGAGTGAGAAAAGCCACTATAAAGTCTTACAGTTCAGTTTGCTTCTGCACTAAGGTGCTTTGATTTTAGGAAAGGTCTGTTTCGCAAATGAATCCAGTCCTCCTATTTTAGCGTTTCCCTGTAAATAAACACTTTCTTTCTTTGTTCCCTCCATCCACTCATCTTCCAGTCTCAAACTACAGAGAAGAAGAATTGTTTTTGGTGCTGCTTTTTGACAATCTTGTACAGAATATACAGTGATTTTTACAGCCATTTGTCATTGCTTGACGCTTCCAAAAGATGTCAGTCTTATAAGTTATTGTGTTGTTTTTCCAGCCTCATGTGTATTTCGTCATGCAGGTTCCTGATTTTGCACTACATTATTTCCTCCCTTGAGAGCTTCTCAGAATACAGCGCTCTGTTTTCAGACACAGAGACTGAGGACGTGGTGAACGGCTTTAAATAGGACAGCTGATGCGCTCTCATGTCGGGCTCTTTGGCGCCTGCGAGGCCCAGCTTCATCTGGGGCTTTGGTGGAGGGAGAGGGATGAGAAATTGCATTGGCTTTGGTGCAGTTGCCGCACGTTTCACATACTTGCATACGCTCAGTAGCACGGGAACCAGAAATGGACACTTCTCAGGATTATTGTCGATACACAGTACTGTATTTAAATGGTTTGTTTTGTGTAATTTACTCTACCATATGTTTGCTGTACTTGCACAGTTTTTTTTTTGTTTGTTTTTCCTCTTTTCAGATGGGTGTTTTTTTTTCTTAATCATTTTAATTTTAATATTTACTCTTAGGTTTGTTAGAGTTTATGATTTTGCTCTGTTAAAAAAATGTGAATCACAAAACATAATAACATAAGCATTTTTTTTTTGTGTGTTCCTTTGTTTCTTTGTGATTGCGTCAGTCGTAAAGAACACAAAGCATTACAGAAAATAAGTTATGGGAGTGCTACTTTCCAAAACACCAGTCTGTAGATGTTAAATAAAAGCTTGGAAAGAATTTCTAAATTATACTTTTGTGTTGTTGGCTGCTGCCGGTGTGAATGCTCTACAGCCAGTTCTTCCATTTGTCACAGCTTGCAGTTAATTTATCCACAGAAGTTTAAACAGTGTTTTCTTTTCCTTTTGCATTATTGCTTTACATTTTGTTCATTTTTTTGTTGTTGTTGGTTTGCTTGTATGTATGGTGTGAGAGTTTAGTAAACATTCATTGATCTCTACTGTGAAATTCACCTTGCACATAATTTGAAAAATAAAACAAAAAGTAAATGAGCAGTGCTGGTATTTTTGCAATGAGTAAAGAACTGATATAGGAAGTTAACTTTTTTTTTGTTTGTTTTTTTTTTAAAGATTTTGTACATTTAACATTTTTATGGAATTAGGACTATATGCAAATTAATTTTTAAAAGTGCAAATATTGCATGTAATCATTCGACTAATATGAGGTTTAAAAAATATGTAACAAATATGGCATAATAATGATGAAAAATAGCAATGTTGTTGCTTAAAGTCATTTTAGGTATTGTGTGTATATATAGACCTCAGATTGGGCCGAAGGTTTACCTTCCAACAAGACAATGACCCTAAGCACACTGCTAAAATAACGAAGGAGTGGCTTCACAACAACTCTGTGTCTGTTCTTGAATGGCCCAGCCAGAGCCCTGACTTAAACCCAATTGAGTATCTCTGGAGAGACCTAAAAATGGTTGTCCACCAACGTTTACCATCCAACCTGACAGAACTGGAGAGGATCCCCAAATCCAGGTGTGAAAAACTTGCTCCTTTTATAATAAGAATTTAGTTAGAGAATTTTGATTATTAATGGAAAGCAATTTGTATGCCCGTGGCAGCAATAACAGGTGTTCTGTCATTGTTCCTTAGATAAAGTTTAAGTGTTCCTTAAACCCAATTGAGCATCTCTGGAGAGACCTAAAAATGGCTGTCCACCAACGTTTACCATCCAACCGGACAGAACTGGAGAGGATCTGCAAGGAGGAATGGCAGAGGATCCCCAAATCCAGGTGTGAAAAACTTGTTGCATCTTTCCCAAAAAGACTCATGGCTGTATTAGATCAAAAGGGTGCTTCTACTAAATACTGAGCAAAGGGTCTGAATACTTAGGACCATGTGATATTTCAGTTTTTCTTTTTTAATAAATCTGCAAAAATGTCATCAATTCTGTGTTTTTCTGTCAATATGGGGTGCTGTGTGTACATTAATGAGGAAAAAAATTAACTTAAATGATTTTAGTAAATGGCTGCAATATAACAAAGAGTGAAAAATTTAAGGGGACTCTGAATACTTTCTGTACCCACTGTGTATATATATATATATAAA
Organism: Sinocyclocheilus grahami; assembly: GCF_001515645.1. Taxonomy (NCBI): domain Eukaryota; kingdom Metazoa; phylum Chordata; class Actinopteri; order Cypriniformes; family Cyprinidae; genus Sinocyclocheilus; species Sinocyclocheilus grahami. The sequence goes on from NW_015505460.1 coordinate 860,722, forward strand.
ACAAGCCACAGAGAAAATTTTATCTCATCTCCAACTTCTTGCACTATTACAATAACTATAACAATGAAATATATGGTCTTAGGTACTGCTTTTTTATTATTATTTATGGCCCTGCTTGCATGTCCTGGCTGACAAACAGCCTTATTTTTTGGGTATTACTAGCAAAGTCATTGTATTGTTTCAGCAAACATTCTGTGCAGTTACACTGCACCCTTTAAAATGTTTCATTCATATGTAGAAAGAAGCTATAAGTGTAAAATAAGGAGAATGCTTTTCTAGTGATCTAGGCAGCTAGTTTTTTTTTAATATAAAATCCCAAATAGGGGAAAGAAAATACAAACCCAGGCTTCATTCAATGCTCCTTTCAGTTCTTTGTGCCTATCAATTTGTAAAGAATGGCTGTTTTCACTGCTTTTCTGTCTATGAAGTGGTTATGTCTCATAAATCAGCCTGAGCTTACAATCATATCGATCTGACTGGAGTTTCTGCTTTCATCTCACTTGGCTTTAAGTGAATTGACCATCTACTTTAAAGGGGTCATATGATGCGATTTCAATGTTTCCTTTCTCTTTGGAGTGTTACAAGCTCTTGGTGCATAAAGAAGATCTGTAAAGTTGCAAAGACTAAAGTCTCAAATCCAAAGAGATATTCTTTATAAAAGTTAAGAGTCAGCCACGCCGACCTAAAACGGCTCGTTCTAACACGCCCCCACATATCTACGTCATGATGTGGGAAGATTTGCATAACGCTGCCCAAATGTTCACAAAGAAAGAAGGCGTAACTTTTATTCTCGCTGTAGTATCCTTGCTGGTCGCTGAGGAAATACTTCAACTTCGCGCTGTGGATCGCCGGATCGGCTTTCACCGTGGACGAAGCGGAGTCCAGCCCGGGGTCGTCACATGTGGTTGCCGCAGGCATCACAGTATGGTAAGGGATGTAAGATTTCCGTCACACGCTTGAGGAATTCGGCCAATCACAACGCACTGGATTGCTGGCCAATCAGAGCACACCTCGCTTTTTCACCGATGAGCTTTGTAAAAATCAACGCGTTTCAGAAAGGCGGGGCACAGAGGAGAAACAATAATGTACAGTATGTGGAAAATAATGTGTTTTTTTAACCTTAAACCGCATAAACACATTGCATTACACCAAATACACAAAATAATGTTCTTTTTAGCAACATCATATGACCCTTTTAAAGAGTTTCTCCCTCATGCTGGGGTATGTGCAATTTAATTATTCAACAGAAACCTATTTATCATCAAATTAGGAGGAGAACTGAATATTCATTTGCTCCAAAATTGTGACAAAGGAGAAAATTAACTTGTCAACTTATCTAGCAGACTTCTGCTCTCAAATCTAAAACAAAAACAAAAAAAACGTTCAGAATTTATTTTAAGACACAATCCACACTGACAAATATATTACATATCTAATATACCATATAAACAGGATCCTAAGTGTCTATTATGCCAGCAGCACATAGGAAGAACATATAAAAAAAAAAAAGCCAGAGAGCGAGAGAAGGGAGAAAACGAGTGTGAGACCCAGCAGTCCCATGTGTAATAGCAAAGGTAGAGGGCTTCATCATACTGCCCTTGGCTTCACTTTCCCCAATGTCACCCTATATGCAGTGGAAGAAAGACAGCAGGAATACATCAGACACGCTTCCACCGCTTCTCTACCACACACACAAAACGAATGCTCCCAGCTGGAGCTCCATCATAAGCTCACCTGAGCAGCTTTGACTTTGGCAGTCGGGCTGTTGGAAGTGTAATGGAAGAGAGACCCCTGATACCGCCAGAGAGCCCACCTCACAGAAACGAGACAAATGCACAACTGCTATTTCTTTTGTTTAGAAAGCAATGACATAAAGACTAAATCCATTACGGTGGAGAAAATCAGAATGCAAGGAAAGCATGAATGCCTGCAGCTCATGTGAAATGAAGGACTTTCATGCTTGTATTTTTCATCCCTATTTTTTCCTTCGAGCCGTTCCTGTAAGAAACTTATTCATGTCTGGTGCTTATTCATGTAATTTATAACCTAAACCCAATCGCAAAAGCTTTTCAAGGTTGTAAGCATTTGCAATGAAGGATAATCACACCGTAGTCAGCTGGTAACTGTAATCTTTGAAAATGATCCATGTCTCGCAAACGTGTAATCTTCCTTATGTTTATGAGAGATGCTGAATTATGAGAGGTTGTATATTTTGTAAGCCTGGAAAGACGCGCGTGTAGTAATCACTTTTGATTGATGTTTTCTATTGTTCCTTCACTGTGACATTGTAAGGTAGATGAAATATGATTCATTTTCTGTCCTAGGGGTGAAACAAGAATCCTAAATGTTTTGATTGTTTGATTGACTGAATTTTTTTTTTTTTAAGTCTAGGATAAATGTGTTTTCCAATTCATTCCAAAACTGTCTTCACAATGCTTTAAAAAGATCAGTCATATGAATTATTTGTACTCATAACAACAATTGCAAAGGCCTAAGCTGACCTGAACATAAATACTTTGATTACACAGGAAAAGTAAATTGCTCATGGTCATCATCTAGGCAGAATATTAATAATGCCCATATGTGTGGATATCATAAATATGTCATGTGCATCAGCTTTGAAAAAGACAGCACTGCTTTGAAGTAAAACCTGCTGCTGCCTGTCATTGATGTAAATCAAAAACAAAAGACAAAGAGATCACTTGCTCTTCGCTAAAAAAGTAGTAGCTTGAATAAAGATTAATCTGTATTCAATTTATAGTTTATGCATATACAATTTGTAGTCCAATTACAATTTGTAATTTGTTTTCAAAGCCTATTAAATTCAGTTATACTGTAAAGTTAAATGGCTATATTTAATGACTTAAATTGAGGGAAAATGCATTTAATAGAGACATCAGTAGCACTATTGATATCAATGATTCTGGCTTTCATTAATAATAGACTACTTAGAAAAAATATGCCATTAAACATATATTTATAATAATTAAACATTATTAAAGACCATCTATCTATCTATCTATCTATCTATATATACAGTATATTGCATTTCTTGCATTTCTTCTTTGCCAACTTAATGTTAATGAGATCATTATTTAAATGAAAGAACCATTATTTAGAAACATTAAAAAATTATACATGTTTTATGAATCTTTTAAAACCCAGGCTATATGACAAAAAGAAAAAGTAAAAAAACCCCCAAAAAACTAGCAGACTGATGTGCATCATTTAGCTGGTAAGTTTCTCTTCTTGCTCGGGGTTGTTTTCTTCAATACAATACGTGACTGTGACCTAATAGGTGTCATCAGGAATGGGTTTTTATTACAGTTTGAGAGGATATGAGATGAATTGAGAAGCAATCTTGTAGGTGACTGATATTTGAGAGTTTATGGGCGTAATGGTACTGAACAAATCTTTCTCATCAAAATGCTTTTCTTTCGTTTGCTGTTTTTCCATCTCCATGTCATGTGAGTAATGAATCGCTATATGAGCAGGCAGGTGTTCGGAGCTAGTGACGTGAGGTGTTGCTACGGTATTAAAAACACTGTCACACATTTGCACACAAGCAAGCAACCGGTCTGATACTTTAAGAGCTGTAAATTTTCATTACTGATTAATTAAGCAATAGAAAGATTGCTGTTCTTCAGACCAGCCTCTTGACTGACTGTGATATTGCTTTTATAAAATAAATGGTTTAATGAACAACTTAATAACAAGTAACTTACATTTTAGACACAATTATTATTAATACACAATGCCATCCTTTACACTATGCTGTTTTTACATTGTTTATCAGTACTAGATGGATGTGTTTGACCGTCACACTCACATCTTGCATATTATGCAGCACCTCACACATTCTGAAAATTCCACCTCAAAAAGGTATTGAACAATTAGTACAAATTGTACCATAGTACCGATATGTAATGATTCAATTTACAGCATCTTCATAAATTCATGTTGAATAAAAAAAAGAGCAAAACTCAATTCACAATCTTTACACATTTGTAGATCTAGAGGTCAAGAAGTAAAATCTTGTTGAATTTTATGCAAAAAATTATATTGCTATCTTGCTTCAATCAAAGTTATTAGTTACGACTTTTCCAACTGGTAAATAGTCTACACACTTCCCAGAAGGACTTGAATGCACCAGAACCCACAGTAGAAGTAACTGACTCATAGTGGCATTTTGTTCCTGTGTGAATTAGTTTTTCAAAAATCGGTTGAGTGATTCAAAGTTTCACTAGATGTTCTTCCATTACAGATTTGCGCAAAACTTTTGCGATATTGTATACATGTTGATAAAGAACTATTGCTAAATTACGGTGTTTCCATTAACCAAATCTAATGCTACTAAAACATACTCTTTTTCCTCTTGTGGTAAATGATGGTGATTGATGTTGGTAGGTTTACGTGTATTGCAGCCACTGTACTAGCCAGTATTTTTAATCGAAGGAGATGCAGGCATTTAAATTTTTGCGAAGCAACACGGAGAGACGCTTCTGGCGTGGCTGGTATAAACACAAGCATTGACTAGAGTGGCAGCGATCAGCTCTGGTAACCATGTCGGAGCCTAATGCACCGCAGAGTAAATGGGGTTATCCAGGCGATATTGGCAAGGAAAGCCCTTTATACTTGGGAGTGGCCATCTATAAAGTGTTTCTTGGAGGTTATAGTACATTAAAGAATGATCATGTGAATTTTATGCACGCCAGGTGACCTGTAAATGCGAAAAAAAACTGTTTCCATTGCAGTTTTGTGAAATTTTCTTTTTTGAAATTGGCTGAAAAACCACCTCACTGACAGTAATCTGTCCAACTTACAGCCAAACATGTTTTGGTTGATATTGCTGAAGGGTGAGTAGATGAGCACTCTGGAGTATATATCATTGGGCTTTATTTAGCGAAAGCCAGATTTCCAAGTTGTTTCTCATTATTTAGGCCTTTGGGTCTCTGTGAACTTCTAAAAAAAGTCTCTGCAGATCACCATGGTCCCACTGTCCCTCCTCAGAGCGCTGAGTATGCATGCTCAGGGATAAGAACATGGCCTGTAGACCTCTGACTTGGCTCTTTCTCTCATTTTCACTCTCTGAATGTAATTACGTCTGTGCCATCCCATTGCCCCGGGACAGGAGTGTGGTGCATGTGCCAGCCCTGAAGGACTGCCCAGCGAGCCTCATTACCCTACCACAACCTGCCACAGAGGACAGGAGTATAGATAATGAAGGAATTAGTAGCCTCTGTGGCCACATGGCATCCCAAAGTGCAGCAGTGACTGTAAACGCTTTCTGTAAGCCTAAATACTCAGTCCAAGCATGCAACTTAACATTACTAACACTACTATGAATTACACAAAATACAAAATACAAAGCACAAAATATTTGATGATTTTCATGCTGTGATGCATAAGAGCAATAACTTATTAAATTATTAATAATAACTAAATTAGTACTAGAGCAAGCACCACTATTATGGCTCAAATTATGTGCAGTTTAGGCCTGTTCAGACCAAGAATGATAAAGTTCTGTTTATTGTAAGTGGCCACTGCAGTCCTGTTGTCTACCTCTTTAAATGCTCAAGCGCTTTTAAAGTCAGGTGAATTCTGACTGGCTGTCAATGTTTTATTGGACTATTAGGAGGCCACAAATGATAAGGGCCAATGAGGGGATTTGGCTAGGACACCCCTACCCTTTATGAGAAGTGCCATGGGATTTTTTGATGACTACAGAGAGTAAGGACCTCGGTTTAATGCCCCATCCATTTATTGTATAATGTTCCCATCACTATTCTGGGGTGGTAGGACCCACACAGATCACAGGATGAGCTCCTCCTGCTTGCAACCTAGTTTTCCCTGGAGTTCTCCCATCCAGGTACTGGCCAAGCCCAACCCTGCTTAGGGTCATTGGGCAACCAGTCGTGGGCTACAGGGTGTTACGACTGCTGGATAGGGCAGATCTGAATGCAAGCTTAGAGACTGAAGAAGTCGAATCCAGTGATTGGAGAAGTCAGACATACATCACAAGAGAAGTTTTGATTTAAAAAAAAAAAGAAAAACATTTGCATGCATGAATTGTTCTCAATAAGAGCAAAAACATGCATTTAGGAAAATGACGTAGGGTCTAGGCTGACTTCTAAACAGCTTTTTCACAAGTTCGCACTTGCATATAATAGGATTTAGCAAATAGCAAGCATATTTGGCGTGCTGTCTTGAAGGAGGTGCTCCGAGCTCGGAATATAGCCCGAACACAGAGAACCCCCCAAGGTGAGTTGGCTGTGTATATATATATATATATATCTAGATATATAGATATATATATATATATATCTATAGATATAGATATATATATATATATATATACATATAGATATATATATATATATATATATATATACATATCAAGCTAATTAAGTTGATCAACTAGACGAGCTCCACCTGTGCTGAATTGGTTGATTATCTGATCGTGCTCCTCCTGAACCTTGCTAATAAAACATCATGTTTCAACATCTGTCCAAGCTGACAAAATGCCTTTCTACAATCACGTTTTTTTGACTCCCATGTCTCAGGTTTATAACTAAACGGCATGGAGTAACTGCATGAGCTTCTACAGAACTTTACTATTGGCTCAAACTCTTGGCTTTGCACATGCTCAAACCATTAATCTTAGAGCTTTGTTCACACAAAGCATCAATACAGAACTGATCTGTCAAACTTCTGAAGCCAGCGAACTGCCAGAGCTGATCTGCCACCGTTTTGACAACGGGTCTCGTTCACAGGTGACCTCCAAATGGAAAAATGCAGTTCCAGAAAGTGCTGTATGTGTGAAAGCTCTTCTAACGTTTTCAAAACTTTCCACAAAAAGTGTCACCCCCTCTCCTTTAACATTTTCAGGAACTCATCCATATAATTTGAGAAATGCTGACTGGCTCCTTCTGACAGGAAAGTTGTCACTTCCTGGAATTCTCAACCTCTTTCACACATACAGTACATCATGCTGACAACAGTAAAAGATAGTTTGCCTCTGATGTCTTCTGATGCCTGTAATGCCCTAAACCCTTGCTTCTGGGATGTGGTGTTACATGATCTCAATTATCTCTGAATTTTTCACGAAGTGACATCATTAAAACAAGAAGACTCATATTCAAAGGTTTATCGACATTATTGTTCAGCAAAAAAACCTCTGAAATGAGAAACCTCTCTCTCCCTTTACCTACATCTCTCTCTGTAGGTGAAGACGAGTGTGATATTCATTTGGAAGATGAAGCGGCATTAAATTGGATTTTTTTTGGGTGAAGGATGCAGCGCCCAGTGAATTGTCCAGAGTCTCTAATTTATTACCATTTACATAGAGGAATCATTTCTGAAATTATTTCAGCTTCCGTTAATGAGTTTTTAGTTGCCAATGTGAAATGAAATGGAACCCTAATGTGCACAGAGCAGAAATGGTCTTAATTTAATCATAGACCACACCACATTTAGGAATGGCCACACTAGCCTCGGAAATGGAACTCATTTGGTTTCAATCTTTATTTTTCACAGGCTTTGGGCTCTCCTTCAGCCTTCGGCCTTAATTCCCTGATGATTACTGGGATGTATTTCCAAGCCAGAAGGCCCCTAGCACATGGATTTGCTGCCATGGCAAGAAGTCCAGTCTTCCTCTGGCTCCTCTAAATCAGCAATGTTTTATCTGTTTGTCTTAATCCTGGCTGGCCGAACAAGAGTTTTCAATACATATTAAAGCTGAGTAATGTTAAGTGATACTTCATTTTCGGCTTAGAATCGATTTTTAGTCCAAAACTAAACTTTCATTCTTTTTCATTGTCATCGTTACATCTTTTTCAACCAAACTCATGATTAAACATTGTTTTGAAGAGCACAAATTGATATTTAATGAACTCTTTTGAGATGGCAGACTGTGTTAGCCTATTACGAAGCACACTATAGTAAAAAGTGATTTATCAAACATGACTTTTCAAATTACATTATCAATATCAGCATTTTTCTTGCAGCAGATATAGATTTGTGCAGCCCAAACAGCTTAGTGTAGGACTAACTGTGACAAGTGGGGCAGTTTTAAAGCCATCAGCATGCATTTCCCAAATTATTATTTTTTCCTCATTTAGGTAACTGACTGTGTGCTCAACATCATCCACTGTGCCCCATCAGCCAAACATTGTGACTTGAATGAATACTCACCACCATTATTTAGATATTATTGCCTCAGTGGACACATTTGCCAAGCCTGGAACTAGTGTACTGGCCTCTTCCAACTGGATTCTGGCTTGAATGTCCCATTTGTTTTGTGCCCCTAGTCATGGTCTGTTGTGAATGGTGAATCCAGTTTTTCTTGGGGATTGCATTCATCATGGTTGGTGCTTTTTGGACCAAATTGAGCTTTGGCAACTTGTTGAATGGTTCTACTCAAAAACTTCTTATATATGGTAGAAGAGTATATCTTTGTGAAGAGATTTGAACCTTTAATATTTAAATATTTTATATATTTTAAACATTTCAATATAACAATTATATGCACACACCGGTGTTCAAAAGTTTGGAGTTGGTATGATTTTTTCCCCCAGCAGCCCTTACTCTAGACTTCAGTGTCATAAGATCTTTGAGAAATCATTCTATATGCTTATTTGATTAACATTTCTTATTGACGCAGATCTGTTTCATATTTTTATGAAAACAGCATTTTTACATTTAACTTTTTTTCAAGCTTGAATATGAAGTTCAACAGAACAGGATTTATTTAAAATAAAATTGGTACAATTGGTCTTTACTGTCACTTTTGATCAATATAATGCATCTTTGCTCAATAAAGGTATACATTTATTTAAATAAACCCCAAAATAACCCATTTTGAACGGTGTGTATATTTATACTTATTACATTTATACAATATTTAATATTAAAGTATTCTTAACCATTGAGAACAAGGAGAAATATGAAATTTGTTTTTTTCAGGTCCTGGTAAGTTGGCAGAAACATTCATATTTAAATATTATATTCAACACTGAAGTACTATATCTGTTATACATCTATTCATTACATTTATATAGTATTTAAATATTTAATCATTATAATATGATTTAAGGGCCATGACCAAAAGGTCGGTAAGCTATTGTTTTTCTCCCTTTTCACCCCAAAGCTAAAAAAGTCTCAAAGCTTTCTTCATCTGAGTCAACCATAATATTCTCTATCCCCTGTCTCGCCATGGGTATTAACCGCTGGTCTCAGGCATAGCAGGACAATGACATTTACCGTGGCTTTACCGTTCTTCACTTTCCCTTACTTTTCTCTCAGAGGAAAAGGTCAGACTTGAGGCTTAATAAAGTAGCTGGAACAGAACAAAACAAACAAAATCAGAGCCGAGCCAAAAGCAGTTATTCTCTCTCTGTAGCCTGCCTGCCTAATGTGAGTACATGGAGGTGGTGCTGTAACGCTTTCCAGGGTGTCATTATTGCAAGACATTCCAGCAGAATCGGATTGTGGTTGGTGAGTGAGATTTCGCAGTGAGCTTGGGGAGGGAAAGAAAGGCAGTAATTGGTCACGCTTATTTACTGCTGTGAATCAAGTCGCCCTGCTTTGAGTTGCGGTGTACGCCCGCTTGAGGATTTGGCTCTATGCACAAATTACGGAACGTTTTCCAAGCATAAGTAGCTGGAGGCGTAATGAAGTCTCCTTTCACCTCACACTCACTTACTTCACCGCCGTCCCAATCGGCCAACAATAAATGCTAGGAACTGCCCAACGGACCCTAGGCTGCTGACCAAAGCCTCTGTATGTGTTAGCAGCACATTACATCATACCTCAGATGGTCGGCTATTATTGAGGACTTCTATTGTACTTCTAAATAACTTTTTTGTACTACGTAAATCCAAAGGGGAAAAAAGATGTCCTCATTTTGGTGCATTTGAACATTGTTTACTTACAACAGGGGTCTACAGTATATAGGCCTACTTTCTTGATGCAGTATGTTGGACATCAGCAGTAATGGTAGAACTTTTGAAGAGTCTCTTTGTACTTTCCTTTGCTTTCTTTAGAAGTTTCCAGATAAAAACTCAAGGAAAGACAAAAGAATTCACACATCTAGATGTGCAACCCAAGCCAGTGGATATCAACTGAGAGAAAACAAGGCTGACTCGTATTGCAGCGAAGTCCGGTTTCGGTGGTACAGGTAAACAAGCCATATTGGCCTGTATTTGGACAGGAAGTGCCCACCTCAACAGATTTATTATTGTGTTTTATAATGAGCTGGATTTTTTAGGCCTACTAGTTCCGCGCTGTGACCCCTTTCTGAAACCCATGTTTAATGGAGTAAATAAGCACCCGTCCACAGGCATATCCACACAAATACACTTTTAGCTCTCTCCTCCGCAGGACAGAGTCATTACATTCCCCTTTATGCCCCAGCTCGAATCCGTATCCCACTGCCAAATCCTGCAGGTCAAACTAATGAGGAAGAAGACAGGAAATTGCAGTAATTAGCCTTTTGCTTTTCTGTGCTCTTAATGAATCTCAGATCAGCCCTTCACTCATTAAATGCTTTTACCTGTGTAATAATTAACCAATGAATACATTAGGAAACAAAAAGGAAAAAAATTTGGGGTGACCACCAGATGGAGACTCATTAATGGTGCACCAATCAGGCACAGGTCCTAATGAGGGCCCTGGTCATCGGCAAACACCCCGAAACAGTGAACGTGATCAATCAAACTCTGGCGGTTGGGTGTTTGGTGTGACACAGAGCGAAGGGCAAAGAGAACGCTCTCATCATCATCTGCACAGCGGAAAAACTCATTAGCTCAAGGTTTTTAATTGCAGCAGCAATGCGTACAGAAATGTTTTTTATAACATCTCAGAGTTTCTTAGCGCGCAATGACAGAGTTTCCCTAAGCACGGCTAATCTGTTAGGAATTGTTTCTCATCACTGGGGTTGAATGAATGATATAGATTCTGTGTTATAAATATTAATTTTTTTTCTTCAACAAAATGTTTTCTTTAATAATTTGGTGAAAACCTAGAGTATTTCCATCAATCTTTAATGTCCCTTCAATATTTAGTACATTTTTCTGGGCAGAAATATGCAGGAAAAATGTAGTGTTCTTTGTTTATTATCATCAACATTTAAACGCCTTAGCATGACACTAAAATACTAGGTAAGAAACAGCTTCACAAACAATCTTTTCAACTACACAGTATTATTTCTGTCTTACAGTCATTCATATGATCACAGAAATACTGGGATGAATGTTTATAGTTCAGATATAAACACTGATGTCTATGGTTGCGATCAAAATAGAGAAAATCACCTTTTGAAAGTAACTGGCGCTACAAATAACATCTGTGTCGATTGCATTGTTTCACTGGTGACAAGTGACTGTTAAAAAAGCATATTTGTCATTGAATCATTCATTCAAGAGATTCCTTCAAAAACGCTGATTCATCTAGTAATGAAACAAGTGAAGTATTTATGAGTGAGTCATTGAATCATTCATTCAAACTGCTTTTTCATAATTATAATATTGAAAAATTGGTCTAATAAATATATTTTAAATACACATATATTAAAATGTTTAATAATGCATTCAAATTAATTAAACACTTTTAAATAGACTGCAGCAATTAATATTTTGTCACACATTACTTTGTTTAGTTCAGAATCATGGGAGAATCGTGATCTCTATTTAAGAAAAAAAAAAAACGTGATTCTCAGGTTATCCAGAATCATGCAGCTCTAACACGCACACAAAACACTTGCCACACCTTCCAGGAAGCATGGTAGGCAGGTTTGACGACTACTGGAACATGTATGACCTGTATGGTGCTGTTTTTCTTACTGCAGGTTGCTTCTTGTTCACAGTGAATAACTACCGTAACGGACAGGGAGAGGAAAACGACTCATGAGAGGGGCTCTGTGGGGTAGAGCAAAGATCAAAGGTCAAAAAACAGAGCACGTACATTGGCTGCATCAAAAAGATAGAAAACAACATAGAGAGACATTAAAATTGCAAAACCATCTCCCTTCTTTATTAATGAACTGTATTTTAACAAATATGTAAATTGTTTCTTAAAAGACTTTCTTTCACATTTGTGAAATTCAAAGAGCTGTCTCTTGTGCAAAAACATGCCTAATTAATTTATTCTGTTTTAAGCAAGTCTGCTCTTTGTTTTTTTCCCCTTATAATTTTATTTCATTCTGTTTAAAATTGCATTTCCAATAAAGTTCATTCCAATGCATATGTTCACAGGAAAAATTTGCCTTAAAATACTTTAGAATGATGTAAAGTCAGAGTCTTAATAATAACTTCAGTTGTTAAAATTCTTTGCCTATTTAACCTCTTGTCAACCAGAAACCCTGAAATACAATATTTTGAATGTTTGAAACTGTGATAATGACCATAGAATGGCAACTAGAATAAAAGGGGGACAAAACCTCTCTCAAGGACAAAAACATGCTTTCTTTCACATTTGTGAAATTCAAAGAGCTGTCTCTTGTGCAAAAACATGCCTAATTAATTTATTCTGTTTTAAGCAAGTCTGCGCTTTGTTTTTTTCCCCTTATAATTTTATTTCATTCTGTTTAAAATTGCATTTCCAATAAAGTTCATTCCAATGCATATGTTCACAGGAAAAATTTGCCTTAAAATACTTTAGAATGATGTAAAGTCAGAGTCTTAATAATAACTTCAGTTGTTAAAATTCTTTGCCTATTTAACCTCGTCAACCAGAAACCCTGAAATACAATATTTTGAATGTTTGAAACTGTGATAATGACCATAGAATGGCAACTAGAATAAAAGGGGGACAAAACCTCTCTCAAGGACAAAAACATAGTGTCAGATCAGGATTTACTATGCAGCCATGACTGTTTGGAGCTTTGTTCAATTTTTCACGCCAATTAGAAAGCTGGGTAACAAGTTTTGAAATGTCATAGCTAAGGGCGTGACTAGCTAATGAAGCGAGTCCCGGATGTTCTGAACCAGTAGCTTGGAGCTGAAAACTCTCTATATCTCTCTCTCTAATGTATTTTTCTTTTTCTCTCTCCTTTTTACACACACACACACACACATTCTCTCTCACGTTCAGCAAATTGCCAAGCCAATAAATTAGGCAGGCCCTGTTCAAGGTCTGGGGACAAGGCAAAGGACGCAGAAGAAAGCCCTTGAGATTGAGAGAGGCCTGCATGCTAGTTGAGTGTGGTTGTCTCTGCTTGATTCCACGACCCTTCCGCACCCTTTGTATTCTTCGTTTTTTACGTCCCCCACCCTCGTCATCCATCCCCTAGTGCTTTGGTTTGTAAGTGTTGTCCTTCATGGTCTGGCTTTTACAGAGCTTTCCTTTTTTATGAGCTTGTGTCCAAAGGTTATGAAATGACCCATGCTAGAACAAATTAATACACACTATGACCAAAAAAAAAAAAAAAAAACCTTATCCCAGATCAACTCCACCATTTATAACACCGATGAGAGAAAAGTTGGATTCAGAGCTCATGTATAAAGCTGCTCTATGATCCGTTTAGACCGGTGGTTTTCAGAGTGGAAATAAGTGGGTCGGGCAAAGTGTGAAAATCGTGCTGTGTTTATGGCAGAAAAACGTACGTTCTCAAATTGTTATTAGGTTTGTGGTTATAACTGTGTCGCAGATCACAGCGGTGCTTTTCAGCTGTGACGCTCCTCACAAACTGTAGGAAAACAGACCTGTCTGATTCACGTACAAATGACTCGTATGAGTCGGTTCTTGTAATGAATCATTTAAATGACTCAAAAACTCAGGAGTTGGCGGCATGAATCATACTGATGAATGCTTCAGTTAATGAACTCACTGAATCTGTCAGAGCTGTTGCTTTGCCATTGGCAATGCTCCTCACAAACAACAGACTACACTGTGAGCCAGTTCTTGTAATAAATCGGGTTCTTGAAAATGACTCGTGAACTCATGAATTTTGAATTAGTTTGACAAATCTTTCACTGAATGAATTCAACGAATCTGTCAAAGTCACAGCGACTGCTGAATCAACATAAGGCTCGCTTATTGAACTGTGCGCGTTCCATCTCAAAGCATCATGGCTGTTTTTACTTGTTGAGACACCCAAAAAGTAAAAAAAAAAAAAATTATATATATATATATTTCTGTCATGACAACTCTTGGAGGGATTGGCATAGTGATGTACATGACAATGTTAATGTATTTGGTCTTGGTCGGAATAGATCTGCTACGCTGCTGCTGCTGCTGCGGCAGTGCAAGTACAGAGACTTGCTACTGCCAAGACTTGCTACTGCCAATACATCCACAACATGCTGCTGTGAGCATGTAAGGAATATTGCTGCTGCAAATATAACATACATGAAATAACCCCCCACATAGCATACATGAATCACCTCATAGCAGATCTATACAGGTGGAGCTGGGGAAGGTGGAGGGTTTCTGAAGCAAGCTGCAACTGCTATGGCAAGCACTAGTCATATATTTGAATGCTGAGCAGCGAGCTCATTGGCTACCGATACAGGAGAGAACCAATCAGCTGCGCCATCTAGAGTTTCATTCCAGAACTATATATATATATTTATCTATACAGGCTACTTTACAACTTTAAAGATATATAAGCCATATGGTAATGCAATAAAATTAATTGGCTAAGTAACTGGTAAGTAATTAAAAATATTGTTTTTTGTTTGTTTTTGTAATGTTTAACTTCTGTTTTTGGTGGATATCTGTATCAATTAAAAGGGCTAGATAGGGTTCGTGGGTCCTATAGCATGAAAAAAGGGGTTCATATATTTTATATCCTGATTATTAAGACAATATGACCACTGTTTCTACACACTCTTACAAAGAAACATCATTCATCCCAAAGCTAAACATGTGGGGTTAAAAATTAAATCTTAAATGATCTACACTACCATTCAAAAAGTGGGGCCGGTAAGACTGTTTTTGAAATTCTCTTAACGTGACCAAAGGTGCATTTATTTGAAAAATATTGTGAAATATTATTTAAATTTAAAATAGCTTTTCTATTTGAAAATATTTTAGAATGCAATTTATTCTTGTGATCCAAAGCTGAATTTTCAGCATCATTACTCCAGTCTTCAGTGTCACACGATCCTTCATAAATCATTCTAATATGCTGATTTTATGCTCAAGAAACATTTCTTATTATTATCAATGTTGAAAACAGTTCTGCTGCTTAATATTTTTATACAAACCATGATTTACAGGATTCTTTGATGCATAAAAGGTAAAAAAAACAGTATTTAAGTACACGCAATAATATCCAAGGATTGCCAGTGCTTTAACAGTTGTGACTAATATGCTGATTTTATGCTCAAGAAACATTTCTTATTATTATCAATGTTGAAAACAGTTCTGCTGCTTAATATTTTTATACAAACCATGATTTACAGGATTCTTTGATGCATAAAAGGTAAAACAAAACAGTATTTAAGTACACGCAATAATATCCAAGGATTGCCAGTGCTTTAACAGTTGTGAAAAAAAAAAGTTGCTACAGAGACATTTCCCTGTGAGACTGCTCTGCCGAGATCAGCATTTAGACTTACTGTAGTGTTCAGATGCCTCCACATAACAATACAAGATCACAGATGAAATAAACGGCAATCAGCGAAGATCTGTTTAAGCTGAAAAAGCGGCACAGAGCAGCATAAGAAGAAGCACAAGTGTCTATGTGTCCGTATGTGTGTGTGTGTGCCTGTTCCAGCCCGCATGTTGCTAAGGGAGGTATTGAAATACTGCTTCATCAGTCACTACGCTGTGTGTGTCCCATCTCTGGAAAAGGGGAGGAGATGAAAGTAATTTAATGTACATCTATAATTAATTCCCTCTCTGTTTGTCATTGAGTGTGTGTGTGTGTCTGGGCTGCTGTGATTGAGTGTATTTATTATGTGCTTTTGAAGGAGGTGGCATGATAGGGCACGGCCCAGTGACATCGCAGTGCAAGACTCATCAGTCCTGCGCCGGGCTATGGGACAAATGTGGGGCACGACAGAACTGCAGTGGCACTTTCTTTCTCTGTAATTCACTTTCTTTCTTTTGCGTCCTTTCCAGTGTCTTCACTTGCGAGCCTTTTTTTGTCACAGTTTCCTCTCCTTGATGATCCTTCATTAGATTCACAGTGGCGCTCAGACCGTGATTAAAGCTGTCAGTTCAAATACTCTCAAAGAAGCATTAGTCTCTCCTGATATCTACAGTAATTAATGCATGGTAAACAGATGTTGAAAGAGGTCAGCTGGCATTAGACAGGTGTGAAAACAGGTGACTGTAATGGGCGGCATATGGAGGTGTGATGGATGAATGTCTTTCCCCCTGTGGCAGCTGGTGACGGGTGCTCTCTGTGACCCTCTACGAAGAGCGGACCAACATTTCGGCCAGAGTTGGCAAACTCTCCGTCCGCTCCTTCCAGTTCACATTTACTCACAGTTTCATCCTTTAAATGGTTAGTAATAGCAATTGACCCGATATACTGCCAAGGCCAATATTTGCCATTTTTTGAGGTCTTTGTTTAACAGTTCTGTCCAACAATTGATAGGCAAATATTAAGACAATTACTTATGATAATTCTAATACTATAATAGAATTGCATAATCAAGAAACTGCTATCCAAAATATAAAGTAGAAATAAAATGTATCTTATAGATTTAATTTTAAAATAGTATTGTCAGTGTAGTGTTTTTATTTATTTTTTATTTTTTGTTTATCATTTTGCCTTGTGAAGCACTTAATAATAATATATATTTTTCAAAGGTTATGTTATTTAATTCCAATGATTTCAGTAAGCAGTTTTTTTTTATCATGCAAAAAAAAATATTTGCCGAAATTATGCATGTACTATTTAATATCTGAAATTAAATAGTGTGAAAATACAGGCTTATATTGGTTTTATATTGGCCATCGGTTAACCTGCTCTGTAGATATCAGCATGGGCATCGGCCATTAAAAAAAATCCATAATGGTCAACCACTAGTTATTGGGCTAGTTTTAACCCCATATTCAAGAAAAAAATTCACCCTAAAATGCAATGTCTTTATTTGCCATTATGCTGCTCCACTCCCATATGACTTTCTGTCTTCAATTGGATTGCAATATAAATCACTTCAGTGGTGTCATTTCTGAAGCATTAGTCCCATTCACTTTCATTACATGTAAAAGAGCAGCTCGGACATTTTACAAAACATCTCCTTTTGTGTTTCACAGAAGAAAGAACGTCAAATAGGTTTAGAATGAGATGAGAATGATTAAATGATTACGGAATGTTCATTTGAGAAATAACCCTTCAAACCCGAACAAATTAAAACATTAATTAAAAAATGCAATATCTATGCTTTTTCCATGTAGAACTTAATCTCAGTCTGAGCAACCTGATCTAGCCCGCATGGTATGAAAAATATCAAGCTGTAATGACCTCACTGTCATCAAGTTGTTGATTACTGACAGCTACAAGCATATTCACTTCTTATATTACATGTGTATGTCTCAGCAACTTCCTTACACTCACACAAACACACATATACACAATGCTGTAGGTATTCTGTGTCACTTGGCGAACTCTCAGCAGAGCTTGTTTTTACGGTGGAGATTATTTCATGTAATTGGGCCCTCTGTGGTAATGACCTTGCATCTTTTTTCCCCTTCTCTCTGTAAATTGGAGAAGGGAAATCTAGTTTGACATGGAGCCCAGAAGATGTATTAGGATTCTATGGTAACTGCCTGGCACAATAAGGTCGCAGCATAAGTGTTTAATTAGAGTAAGTGTGGCCATCCCTAAGGAGAGACATTTTATTACCTCAATATGTCATATGAAAGATTCACCAACAGAGAGAGAGGGGGCACAGTAAAATATAAAAATGAGTAATATTTTCAGGTATGCGGTAATTACAACTCATAATTTGCTGAGGTTTAATAGATATCCGTGTAAAACTCAGGTTAAACGCATACGACACAGATTATCCGATATATTTTGTAACACAGCCTAATCCATTTGCCCCAGCCACATATTTCAGTTTTGCTTTAAGCGATTTCTGAAACATGCAGCAAAATGCACCAAACTGCAAAATTACTGTTTTCAAACAGGTTTCCCAATATATCCCTAAAACATAGCTAGTTTTGATTCGAAAGCAACAGAAGATTTGTGGTTAACATAACTTGAAGTTCTCGGTAACACTTTCAGTTGCTTTGTCACAATCTGTATTGTTAAAAGCGCTATATAAATAAAGGTGACTTGACTTGACTTGACTACAAGAATGTGAGTTTATGTGTTTGAGGAATCAGGCTGCTGTGTAGTCTTTATATAACAACTTGGTAACACTTTAGTACAGGGACCAATTCTCACTATTAACATTGGACCTTGAAATAAAGTGTGACCAACAACTTATTAAATAACATATCATTTTCACAATTCATACAGTATGTTATGCTGTACAAAAAGTATTTTAGACTTATTAATAATCATAAAAAATGCCATTTTAAATACCCATGTGAAATCCTGAGAAAATCATTCCATTGTTTGAGCCAAACAGATAACGGTGAGTGTTACCACACAAGAGATCTTCATTAGATTTTAATTAAGAAGACAAGTCATCTGAAAGCGTTATATACTACACTCTTTTTGTCCAGGTATGAACTTTACCCTATGCAAGATGACACCTGAATGAGGTTTAAACTTAAAGATGGATGTTTCAGACACTAGAGGTCAGTATTGCTCCGTCATACAGATGAACACAGCTGAAATAGCTTTAAATGCAGATTTCTGTGTGGTCACAGGTGTTTTCTCTGTTAGAATATTTAGGGGAAACGGTTCAGTCCGCTGCTGAGAAAGAACAGCATCAGTGAAATGTCAGTGTAATCTCACTCACCTCAATTCAAGAAGCACAAGTAGTGATTTAAAGCTGTGGTCTTTAATACTAAAACAAACAACATATTCCAAAGCAGTTCACAGTGTGGAAGCAAACACCAATCACACATTGAAATATTGAACTGACCTTCTGTGAGATAATACAGAAGTTCTTTAACACAAAGAAAATTTAGAGTAACAGTGCTTTTCAAAGTTGTTTATCTGGCTTAAAGTTTTAATATATATATATTTTTTTTCTTAGAGAGGCAGAACATGTACTATTTTATATTACTATTGAGCTGACATGAACTAACAATCAACAGTTGTGTTTCAATCAAGTGTTTGATCACCACATTTGAGTGATCATTGCAAAAAATGTGTTTATGTATATATATTCTGTTTATGTATATACTGTATTCTATATATAGTGCAGTCAAATGTTTGGACACACGAATGGGAAAGTGTCCAAACTTTTGACTGGTACTGTACAAAAATATACACAAAGAATATCGGCCGATATATCGGTATCAGCCTTTTTTATACTCCCTAATATCGGTATCGGTATCGGCCCCAAAAAAACCCATATCGGTCGGGCTCTACTTTTAAGTAAGATTAATAAATACTGTAATAAATATTTCCCCATTGTTAGTGTTATTTAATGCAGAATCTAATGTTGACTAACAGGACCTTGTTATAAAGTGTTAACAAAATTACTTTTGTACTTTATACATTTGATGTCAATTGAGCTAAAAGGAACAAATACAGAAACCTTTTTGGCTAGTTGGGCCGAAATATTACATTGCAAAATAAATTACTGTCTTGGACTTCAGGCCACCGTTATTAACATGGGAAACGCAGTCTCAGTATAGGTTCCAAAAGCGGTCAGAGAGACGGAGGATTAAAATTCAGAAGGGAAAACATGACCATTTTCCCTCCTGCAATTGATTGGCGAGGTGTTGTTGTCAACATTAAGATTTGATTACTGCTGACACGATGGCCTGAGTGGAAAACAAAGTCGCGTAATGCCAGTGATGCAGTGTGCATATTAAATATAGCACGGATCCTGTCACTGTAATTAATATGCTGCTGTGGTTTATGAATTTCCTGTCAAAAACAGAGGACCACAGCAGCATGGACAAACATATGTTGTTTCAATGCCCATTCACTCACTGTTATGTGCTTAATAGGTGGGGAAAGAGTTCAGCACTGCAGCATTTCTAACTCTCCATACAAAGCCCCCAGTTGTTTGAGGTAAATTTATAATCAAATTATTTCTAAATATTATTGTTTGAGTTCTCAGTTATTACCATGCACGTCAGTGTGTGTATTTCACAATGTAAATGGCTTCAAAATAAGCTTGCTGTTCTGTCTCGCTGTGTGTGTGTGAAGGTTGCGTGCCAACGTTATGTTAGGATCTGTTGCTGTTTCTCTTGAGGATTTTTCTCACCTGCTCTTGTGATATTTGCCACTCCATATAACACATCAAATGCCATATGTGCCTCCAGTCCTGAAGATTTGCTGATCATTATCATCCTGCCTGTTAAGAGATGTGACAGTTAATGGATTCATGTAAATCTAATTGCAATATGTGCCCTGAGTCAGATGATTTGATCCAATGTGATCCTTTCCCTTTTGTAAATTCCTTTAAAACATATACTCACTTTGTACGTCAGAATATTGTATCTACGCATCTGTGTACTATTTTCTGTTCAGTTTAGAAATCTCCAAGTGGATGGACCTTGACAAAATTGATTGGACCACTATTCTGTGTGTACTTTCTTAATTGACTGTGAACGTTATGAAATTATATCCTTTTCTTTAGCCTTTATGAGACAATTTTATTATTTGATCATTTTACCAGTTGTATAGCTGCACTACGGCTTATTAAATATAAACATATTTTAAATATACAGTGTATATATTTAAAAATAAATAATATATACATTTTATTAAATCTTACAGAAAATATGCATCCAAGCAATAAAGATAAAAAAGAATATTTATATAAAAATATATACTATAGAAGTACTACCATTTAAAACTTTTATAATGTTTTTGAGATCTCTTACCAAGGCTGCATTTATTTGATCAGAAAAAACAGTAAAAACAGCAGTATTGTAAAATATGATTACATTTTAAAATAACTGTTTTATGTTTTAATATATATATTGAATTTTTTTTTTTTTGCAAATCTAATTATTTAAAGCTCAAGAAACTTTTCTTTTAATTACCAGTGTTAAAAACAGTTGTGCTGCTTAATATTATTTGAGGAAACTTGGAAACATTTTTCTTTTTCCAGGTTTTTTGTTTTTATTTTTATTTTTTTTATTTTTTTGAAAAGAACAGCTTTTTTTTTTTTTGTACAATTATAAATGTGTTTACTGTCACTTTTGATCAATTTGCTGCATCCTTGCTGAATAAAAGAAACGTTCCTAACCACAAACTGTATGGACTTTTTTTTTGCAAATCTAATTATTTAAAGCTCAAGAAACTTTTCTTTTAATTACCAGTGTTAAAAACAGTTGTGCTGCTTAATATTATTTGAGGAAACTTGGAAACATTTTTCTTTTTCCAGGTTTTTTGTTTTTATTTTTATTTTTATTTTTTTTTTGAAAAGAACAGCTTTTTTTTTTTGTACAATTATAAATGTGTTTACTGTCACTTTTGATCAATTTGCTGCATCCTTGCTGAATAAAAGAAACGTTCCTAACCACAAACTGTATGGAAACCGTGATAATATGACCAAATGCGGGTTCTTCTCATTTACAAAGGAATTTGATTGCAAATTTGATTTGGGTGGATCAACTGTCAATCTGGATGGACCGGTGTGATCCTGCCCCTTGCAAGACCTCACCTCTGAATTGCATTATTTGGGCTCTCAAGCCTCTGACTTCACTGTCAAAGATACTTCCATTCAAAAGGTCCCTGTTTATAAAGTCCATATTTCAATGCACATCTCGGGTCAAAAGCACTGCTCCTGAGATTGTTTGAAAATAGAAAAATGTTCTTTCAGGCATTAGCCCTACAGAGCAGTTTTTTTTTTTTTTTTGTACAATTATAAATGTGTTTACTGTCACTTTTGATCAATTTGCTGCATCCTTGCTGAATAAAAGAAACGTTCCTAACCACAAACTGTATGGACACCGTGATAATATGACCAAATGCAGGTTCTTCTCATTTACAAAGGAATTTGATTGCAAATTTGATTTGGGTGGATCAACTGTCAATCTGGATGGACCGGTGTGATCCTGCCCCTTGCAAGACCTCACCTCTGAATTGCATTATTTGGGCTCTCAAGCCTCTGACTTCACTGTCAAAGATACTCCCATTCAAAAGGTCCCTGTTTATAAAGTCCATATTTCAATGCACATCTCGGGTCAAAAGCACTGCTCCTGAGATTGTTTGAAAATAGAAAAATGTTCTTTCAGGCATTAGCCCTACAGAGCAGTTTTGTCCCTTTTTTTCCTCCTATGGAGGAGAAAATGAGTGATTCGGCTGTATCTGGGCTCCTTCCTCACTTTGTGTCATTTTCAGGCCAGCGCTCCCCAGAGAGTCCTCCAGCCGTAGGCGTGACATATATAACGCATGGACTCTGTCACGCTGCCTTATTTTAGAGTGCCCCGCTTGGCTGCGGGAACTTTAACTTTATGTAAATCATATTAATAAATTTGCGCCAAAGTTGCTCAAAGGATTTGCGCCCACGTTACTGGAGGGTGACAGAAGGGGGGACCATAATCCCTTTTGTTCAGTTCCGGCTCGCTGCAAATCCTCTGTGTACTTGTGTATGAATGATAGTAGTGTGTTTGTGTGTGCAGGCAATACTTTGCCACCTAATGTCAACTTTCCATTCATTAGGACAACACACAATAACATACAGTGCCACTATAATAATTACAGATGTGTCAAAGCAATAATTGATTCATTTGATCCTTTTAAGACCTAATTTACCACCTGAGCACCGTTTGCATTCAATTTTCATTTAAAGCCATTATTTCAGCATTGCTTACTGAGTTAAAAGCATTGCTTTGGTAATGCAGGAATGGAGTTAAGAGTGATGGATGAATTTAAACTGCTGACATGAATGCTAATCTCATATGTAAATGTGGCTGCTCTAAGTAGTTGCTGTCTTTTGTGTAGCTTGTTTGCTCTATTGAAATATGTGTTCATTGTGTTGGTTAGTTAGGCTGGCTGAGGCATTTTTTCAATGCTTCAGATTGGACGTTACAGTCTACACACACACAGCGCTATATAGATGTCCCTCTGACTCTCAATTATCAGAGCTGTGTTAATATAGGGATGTTAATTAGCTCCCTGCAGGGTCAAAGTTTAAATCTGTTAAAACTTAAATGCGTGTCTTCTTTTCTCTGATGATGGTGGTGGCTATGAACTCAGACTTACTAATTACACACACTCATGCAAACATAGGGATGTAGGGGATAATGTACAGTCAAGTGGTCATTAACATGAATATTATTGCAAAATAATGCCAGTCAGGGTTTTATGTAATGATGACTGCCTGGCTATATATTATTCCACTTAGTACACAGCCACTTAATGAACAAACAAACTAAATAAATAAATATTAATTTAAGAAGAAGTTATTACTTGTAGAGACTAAAGAGTAATGTATTTGTCTTCATCTAAATTATGGATACCAATGAAATATTTTCTTTTTGAAGTAAATACTGTATATTATCAAGGCAGATTTCTGTCTATGTAGTCTACCTGTCCTGTCTTAAAAAGTCCATCAGAAAATATCAGATTGCAACATGGGATGTACAGTCTATCTTCAAAAGTAAAGTGACATTGAATCTCATACTCCATCAGTCCCTCAAGGCTTTTTATTCATTTTAGATTATTTTTAGACCATTAGTCCAAGTAGGACAGTGATCCAATTCACCATGGACTAAAGACTGGACAGAGGGCGTCTCCCACCAAAACCTCTGAGCAAATTCATATGATGTCCTAGAAAAATGTGCTGTATAAGACCTATGGGAGGGAGGGATGGATGGATGGATGGATGGATGGATGGATGGATGGATGGATAAGTGACATTGAATCTCATACTCCATCAGTCCCTCAAGGCTTTTTATTCATTTTAGATTATTTTTAGACCATTAGTCCAAGTAGGACAGTGATCCAATTCACCATGGACTAAAGACTGGACAGAGGGCGTCTCCCACCAAAACCTCTGAGCAAATTCATATGATGTCCTAGAAAAATGTGCTGTATAAGACCTATGGGATGGATGGATGGATGGATGGATGGATGGATGGATGGATGGATGGATGGATGGATGGATGGATGGATGGATGGATGGATGGATGGATGGATGGATGGATGGATGGATGGATGGATGGATGGATGGATGGATGACAGATAGACATGTAAGGAGCATTGGTTAGTGTGACCTCAACATCATGTGATCAATACAGCTGATGAGGATAATTATAAAGCGGAACTGAGATGTTTCAGCATTAGATATGGTAAATAAGGAAGAAGAAAAGACTTGATGTTATCTTTAGGTCATCACTAGCTCCCATTGTGTGCGTGTGTGTGTGACTAAGGCGTACGACTACTAATTGATCACACAGGTTAGTCTTGGTGAAGGTCAAGGCAGACATGGGTTTCAAGCTTCAGTACTTGAAGAACACAGACAGACTGGCAGAAACCAACAGTATTCCTTGTAAAGTCCTGAGGGTGAAATACTGACAGGGTACCGAACAAAGCGGAACAGTACCATGAACCCTTACAGTGTATTTTTAAAGTGACACTTTTTAATGTGAACAATGATATAATACTTTTCATAGCTCTCCTTTCAGCTTCTTTTCAGCCAAGCAGTAAATGTCACATTCAAAATGCACTAAAACTACCGAATCACTCCATACATGTCTCAACTCATTCTTCCTGGGGTTTTAAAAAAGCTTTGGTTTGTCCACAGACTCAGGTGACCATATGTCCTCTTTGGCCAGGATTTCTAAATTGCCTAAAATGTCTGGGTTTTGGTTTTGTTTTCCTGTTGTCTTCATAATTACTGAAGGTCACTGAAAAAGTAGTTTGACCAATAGTGTGCAGGCATTGAACAAAAGCAACCAATCGTGGCATGTGAGAAGGTGGGATCTACAGATAGCAGACAATGCAAATATGGATATAAAGCCAAAACATGGACATTTTAGGCTATTTAGAAATCCCAACCAGAACATGTCAGAGAAAAAGATGACATGAAACCCTGGTTCAAGGAATATGTGATATCCTGCTTACCAGGAGAAAACCTGGTAAGCAGGATATTGATGAAAAAGTCTCCATTTGACCAACCTCATTGCTGTCAAGAAGAAACATTTGTAATTTTTCTTTCCTGTTGTCAGTGAGTTTTGAGGTGTCAAGTCAAACGATTTCCACACCTTACAGCAGGGTTTCTACAGTTTTATGTGCGTGGTAATAGTCTCACTGCAGTGAGCATCTTACACCTCAACAGAAAGAAATCTGTACATTATAGAATGTGATAAAGATTTGAATTCGCACACCTGACATTACAAGATCCTGTACACAAACATTAGGTGTGTAACGGTACGTGTATTTGTCCCGAACCATCACGGTACGGACACCACAGTTCAGTTAATTCAGTCAGACGACGAATACTTTCTGTTCTTGCTTTAAATCTTGAAATCACATAATTATCTCATTCAAATTACAAACAACTGCTAATGCTATATGTGCTTAGCACTACTGTCTGTTCAGAATAAATGGGAAAAAATAGCATTGCGGATTTGTTGCTTTTTCCAGTTGTACCGAACTCGTGTCCCAAAAACTGAAGTATGTATCGAACCTTGACTTCTGTGTACGGTTACATCCCTAACAAATATATTACTATTGCCAAAGTAACAGCGAGCTTGATAGAAAATAGGCAGCTGGATTAGTTAAGTGGCTAGGATGAAGAAAAAAGAAAGAAAAGAGAGAGATAGGTGAAGAGAGTCCCCCGCAGCGTGCCCTTCAAGCGCTCCTGAGAGCTCACACTCTTAATGGGAGTAAATGTTGCCCTGTCTGACTTCCACCCAAAACTCACACACTCGCCCCCATCAAAGACCCCTGCTGTCCTGTCAGACAGAATGTCTGTGTGTGTGTGTGTGTGTGTGTGTGTTTGTGTAAGTGAGCAAATTGCTGTAAGGCCAATGTGAGAGGCCAGAGGGGGTCAGGCACGACCACTAGACGCTGTAACTGAGTGTGTGACCGCCCGCGGGGCCAAAATCCTTCCACTCTGCTGAATCAGAGCTTGTATATTTGTTTAAGTTGCATGATTCATGAAGGGTGACATGGTATTGGCACAGCATGGGGAACTGTCAGCTTGTGATGTGTGTGTGTGTGTGTGTGTGTGTGTTAAAGAGACTGCTGAGGGCACAAGGTGAAGGTGAGAAATTGAGAATAAATTTCACAAACAATTACAAAGATGCGGAAAGAATTAAACTTGAAATGTCGCAAACTGTACTATGCAGTCTTCAAAACATTCCCCCATCAAAGACCCCTGCTGTCCTGTCAGACAGAATGTCTGTGTGTGTGTGTGTGTGTGTGTGTTTGTGTAAGTGAGCAAATTGCTGTAAGGCCAATGTGAGAGGCCAGAGGGGGTCAGGCACGACCACTAGACGCTGTAACTGAGTGTGTGACCGCCCGCGGGGCCAAAATCCTTCCACTCTGCTGAATCAGAGCTTGTATATTTGTTTAAGTTGCATGATTCATGAAGGGTGACATGGTATTGGCACAGCATGGGGAACTGTCAGCTTGTGATGTGTGTGTGTGTGTGTGTGTGTGTGTGTGTGTGTTAAAGAGACTGCTGAGGGCACAAGGTGAAGGTGAGAAATTGAGAGTAAATTTCACAAACAATTACAAAGATGCGGAAAGAATTAAACTTGAAATGTCGCAAACTGTACTATGCAGTCTTCAAAACATTCAGATGAGCAGAGTTTCATCATGTAATGACTGCTAATTGTAACAAGTATGAAATGCACAAAGTGTAAGATAACAGGAAGTGCTTAACACATTCCATCAAAGGTGTCAATCTGGGGTGAACTATAGATATGCAGTATTAGCAGGAGAAATAATATTATACATGATATTTAAATTAGGTGAATTACAGAATCTAAACCACATGGTTTAACAGGAAAGCAAAGATGTGAAGGCCCTATTATAGGGGGTTTGTTTACCTCCACTGAGGAGTCTATGACAGCCTACAGAACTGCATGGTTAATGGTTGTGAAAAATAAATTTTTTGTTATAACAGAACACAATTTTGCTCTTTAGATTCTTTGGGTCTTAAATAGTTGAATGATACCCAATATGCCATTATGTCCATACAATATTAAATACATACAATATTAGCCATATGCATAACAAATTGCTTAAGATTTGTTCAGCTAATCTTTTAACCTATGTTTTTTAATCAAGTTATTACAGATTTTTATGTAGCATAAAATAATAGTAAAAATTCTGGCACTGTACATTGTCCTCTGTAAATAATGTAGGAAGCAGTCATGTTGAAACCAAACACATTTCTGTTGGTTAACTCAGAGAATCTGTTGCGAAATCTGCGTTGAGAAATCTCAGATCGTAGTGAATCCTACTGAAATGACTTGATTTCACTGAAGAAAATTGCTGTACAATGGTACATTTTGACAGCACCTTTAAATCTTTACAAAGACAATAAGTATTGCCAGAGAAGATGGATTAGTTGCCACGTTTCAACAGCTGCTCATTTGCATAAAGTTGTCATGATGCCTCAAATTACCAATTCTCATTAAAAATGAATGACTTCCAGTCAGTATGAACCAACCTTGTTGCAGCTTAATTTGTTTATATTCAAAGCCAATACAGATTCCAGAGTTAAAAAGGATGCTGTGTTTACAATCACACCTTTCGAAAGTGCATCATGAAAAAACAAACTAATGTATCTCTTGTTTTTCCATTTAGTACCAGAGTTGATTACCAAAATTGGAGGTTTACTAGTTTGCAAATTAGATGCATCATCTAAAGTCAGCGAATATGAACATATCAGGCAGACTGATACCTCTCACAGTTCATTTGTTTGTCACAGATTAACTGCTGTTAATCACTGTCTCTACAAACACACACACCTAAATACACACACACACACACACACACACTGTAAAAATATACAGTATACATATATACGGATACACACATATCCACTTAGAGTAGTGCAGCACAAGCTGCACTACTCTAAACAAACATAGACTCAAACATGTCCACTCTCATTGTCCGGTTCTAGAGGAGATCCAGCAGGGCCTTAATGATTCATTCACAAGCTGCCATGCTGATTTTCCACTATCTGAAAGGCCAGAGTAACCAGCCCAAGCATTAGCTAAACAGCGAGCATCTTTTGACAGACTAAGGAGGAGGAATAGAGAAGGAAATGGCAAGGTTATCAAATAAAATTTGGAAAAGAGAGAAGGAATGCCAGCCAAACACAGTCACATTAACCGTGGCATGAGTCCCAGTAACCTGCTCTGTGGAGGCCAATCAAATATTCTATTACATTACACCCCAATTTTTGCCCTGCGCTCCATCCTGTGCCAATTTGGAGGGGCTCAGCGGACCGAGAGGGTTGTGTATACGATGCCTCGTGGAGGAAGTGTTTACCCACTCGCCATCTGTCCGCGTAGTCAGACATATTGGAAATCAAAGTGGGGGGACAGAAGGGGACCCAGCCCCAGGGTGCTAAGGGCTTTGGCTTAGACCAGCACCGTTAAGCAGCTCATGGGTCTACTAGACATACACATGCAGTCAGTGGACGCAGAGTGTGTGTCTAAGACGACAGAGGCCTCCACCTGTGTCTGATGTAGAGACATATGGTGTGATGGGTTGATGTGGAGCAATGCAGGTGTACACATATGAACATACACAAACACAGAACCCACACCCAAAGAAGGCAAACAGAAAAGTACAGCAGGCTCTTATCAGCAAGACATTTGGGAGTGATCCCAGACATATATGGGTTGATGAAGGAATCATATTTGCAAAAACTAGAAGACCATCCGGAATTAATATTTAATTGATATTAGATCTGAAAAACATTGTCTTTTTCAGACTATTTTTACTCTTGTTTATCATTATTGGAAGGTTTTGAAGCCGGAGAGCTAAATGGAAAAGTTTCATCAAGCCATCAGAATACTCACCAACATTTTCAACAACACAAAACTTCCCCCAATTTTTTTTTAGTTTTGACACAGACAGTCAGTAAGACAGACAGATGAACGATAGAAGGATGAATGAACTAATGATAAATAGTAGGGCTGCCTGTCACCAACGATTATTTTGGTAATTGAGTAATCAGTCTATTATTCTGATGATTAATCTAGTAATGGGATACATAATAAAACATTTTTTGTGGTAATATAAATAAACCTAAGGGAACAACAGCCTTTAAAATTACTTAAATACAGATAATAACAATGAGGCAATAATGATTAGTTTAAATAAAGTATCAAAAGCAATGATTTGATGGCCTGACGATTTAACTTTTCAGCGTGATGTAATCCTTGTATAAAATGGACTAAACATTTAAGTCAAATGTCCACTTACTCTTTTAATATTTGGCATTTCTTTAAAACAGAATGCTACAGCCACTGTAATTTCTTGAATATGTTGATATCAAAACATGTAAAGTCAGAGGGTTTAAGCGAGGGTTTAAACTTTTATTTTGAGATCGCGATTAACAGTTAACAGTGAGATATTGATGTATTCTCTTGCATTTGCATAGGTTTATAAATGATTTACCGTGCAAATCTGATGAAATGGTGCATGTTGCATCTCCAGATGAATGTTATAATAAACCCAAACTCACAACAATATGCAGCAATGGAGTTTGAGCAGCCTGGCCTCATTGTTTATACGTAGGTATTAATACGTAACATTTACAAGCACAAAACTTACATTTTTGTACGGTTTTATTGATGCTAAAACGTACAATTTAGACATATTTCAAAGTTTAAAATGTACAATTCGCTACGTATTTTTTGTTAAAAAACGTAAAATATTTGCGTATCTTTTATATCATAAAGATATTCGTATAAATGCATTTTTATTATTTTATCAATAAGCGATTTAGATTTTAGACCCCTTAACCTACCCATTTTATAGCGAATATAAAAGGATATAAAACACAATTGACCGAAATATGCAGGAAAATAACCATTTTAGTAACAATATAGCATTCAAAATATTTTTATAGTTGCTAATCCTACCTCTAAACCTAACTATTTCTGTACAGTATAAGAAAAACATGTCAGACAGATAAATGCAATTACAGTCAATTATTTATTGCAAAAATTTCAAAAGCTGTACCAAAAGTAATTCAAATGACGATGCGTTGCAGCCGCAGTCCTCTCTGGCAGAATACAGTAGGTTTGTGTGAGGTGCAGAGCAGAATTTAAATTGTTAATTGCTGAGAATATTATCCAGATTATTTTCCCATTCCACTCTGTAAACTTGTGAAGGCGCACGCGCATCATTCAAACACACCTCACCACCATTGACATCAAGGAGTTTGGAATCAGAAGGAGGATTGGCGCTGGGTGTGATTACTCTTAAAATAAGTTTACGAAAAAATGACTGTAGGCAGTCCAGCATTTTGAATGCATTCCCATTTTCAAGTTGAAACAACTTGTTGACTCTAGAAAACTCATGCAAGATGGGCATAAGAAACTCCATGCACAGTTTGTTCAAGGGATCACAGTACATCTGGTAGAGTACTTCTGCATCATAGCATCGTTTTGCATCTTTGCACAGCTGAAAATGTAAATGTAAATGTAAGCTCATCCCATTGCTTTAGTACACAAACACAGCAGTCATATATGGAGAGCCATCTAGGAAGCCAGCAACGGCTTTGCTGGCACAAAGTTGAATTGAATGACACACGCACTTAAGCACCCCTGATAGCACACGTACATCTCGGAGACGTCTATTTGATGTCTGCATTTACATCTGCAAGACATATTTTTTAGAGTGTTTGCTCATCT
This sequence comes from Sinocyclocheilus grahami, assembly GCF_001515645.1. NCBI lineage: Eukaryota > Metazoa > Chordata > Actinopteri > Cypriniformes > Cyprinidae > Sinocyclocheilus > Sinocyclocheilus grahami. The sequence continues at coordinate 891,595 of NW_015505460.1, forward strand.
GCAATACGTCTAGGACATTTCCTTTTAGATGTCAAATAGATGTCTATTAGATGTCTTTAAGATGTTTATGCTTTAGAACGTATGTAAAACTGACATCTGAAAGACGTCTGTCAGAAGTTTGTAGACAGCAGATGCTTTCCAGATCAAGAGATCTTTAACAGACATCTTGCAGATGTACGTGTGCTATATGCAGTTGCAGTTTCTCATTCTTTTTGAGAATGTGAGCATAACATTTTTCCGTCCAACCATGACACTACAGCCATCAGTTCCAAAGCCGACACACTTCTTGAAATCAAGACCAATATTGTCAAGAAACAGTCAGTGTTGTCACGATTGCTTCTGCTGTCTCTCCCTGCATATCCACTAGGCCCAAAAATGTTGAAACAATTTTGTTCAATGAGACACTGAAATAACGCACTACTACACAGCTGCTTTACCGTAGCAGCGTCTGTGCTCCTTTTGTTGTGTATCCTTTTCCCAGTCTTTGTTGTATGTTTTGCCATACTTGGACCACTTTGTTGGTGGCACGAAAAACAACAATAATAATAAAATTAATGCCGCAATTTCATTATTCATAAGGATTAATTTTTAGGTGTTGTCAATATGTCAGTTTTTTACGTTTAAATGCTGAAAATACGTAAGTATTTGTACATTTAGATGCTCAAAATACGTCAGTATTGTACGTTTTAGTGCCTGTAGAAATGTAAGTAAATGTACGTGTGACAAGTGGGGCGGGGCCGAGAGCCGTGGGAATGGGGCGAGGCCGGTGGAGTAATTGATAATGAGCGACTGCCGCACACAAAACACAAAATAAAGTCCAGGCCTGGTCCTCTCTCCCTTTCACTGTCGTCACTCCTCCTTTTATACTTCCGGAGCTCCTCCATGGGACTCGAGACCGGTGAGTGGTGCAGGTGTCGCTCATTATCAATTACTCCACCGGCCTCGCCCCATTCCCACGGCTCTCGGCCCCGCCCCACCCATCACACTACGTTTTATAGAACCACATTTTACATAAAATACATACAAATTATCATGAGATCACGTTGGTTTGAGATGCTCCACACATGTAAATGATAACAGTTTGTGTGGAGCAGCATTTACTGTGAACGGAGACGCTCTGACATGCATGTACATAACCTATACGCATGTAAATAATTAAAGTGCATGCATTTATTTAATTGCATCATAGTGTTTGTGAATTCACAATAGCATTATGCTTTATTATGATTTTTTAAATGGGTTTAATATCATGCAACCTTGGAAAATGGTCTTGCATTTCATAGATTCTCATCCGTAGAATGCGCCACTTCTTTTGTTACTCAACACAAGCAAAATACAATAAATAATTTTTTTCCGGTGTCGAAATCGAGTACTCGAATTGAATTGAGGAATCGTGACGGCCCTAATAAATAGATTATAGAGAGATAATAGAATGACAGAACGGTAGAAAAATAGAATGACAGATGGACGATGAAATGAACAAACGAACAATAAATAGTACAATGATAAAGAGATAACAGAACAATAGATAGAATGTTAGAACAGACAGACAGACAAACAAAAAATAAATAGAACAATAGAGATAATAGAACTATAGATGTAATTACAGAATGATAGAATGACAGTCCCACTAGTGGACTTTATCTAGGTGGGTGATAGCATGTGAGATCAGCATGTCTTTTTCACTAACATTCACATTAGTGACAGTGTGTGATCCTCAAAAATTCAGAAATGCCCTCCCCATAAAATTGATGAAAAATATCAAACTATTTGAAATGAGCCATATGAAACTATTTCCTCTTTGCTTTTCATCACCTGCTCCCTCCTCCTGGCACAGCGAGGTGTCCAAGCAAACATCCATCAGGGCTGGATGATATCAGGGCTTCAGACTGATTCAGGTACAGGCGACATGCTAAGTCCGGATCCCAAGCGGATGGTACTAATTGCCCAGTGTTGTTTTGAATCCACTAGGCAGGCTGCCAAGGGAGGTTGGGAGCAGTATGGAGAGGGAGAAAGAGGGAAACAAGACACATTCTGATAGGAAAGAGAAAGAGTATGTGAGACATGAGGACAACCCTGGAAATCAAGACTGAGGAATGAAACTTGAGGACTCCTCAACTTCTAATTTCTTAATTAAGACCCATTTCCCTTTCCTCCTCTAACAGTTGGGGAGGCTAATTAGGCACGGCCCATGCTCGATGTGGAGGGCTCAGACTGTTATATTGACTGGCATATGCTGCAGTGACTGTGGGCAGATTGTGCGTGGAGGGGTCCATTAGAGAAGTCAAGCTGCAGGAGCGACTCAGAGCCCACTGAAGCTGGAACGGTGCGATGAGATGGAGAGGAGATAATTGGGGAGTAAAGTCACAGATCCAGCTGTCCCATGAACACCCTTTAGGCAGCAACCAATGAGCAATGAGCTTCCAAACTGGCCACTCTGTGGTGCCATTCTGCCACAGGCCTATAAGAAAATACTGTTGGAAAACTATTAAATTACAATGAATCTCTAAACTGAGAGTTTTTAAACTCAGAGCTTTTGCTTTGTAGGGAAGATTACTGGTTAGTTTGTTCATTGGTATATGTTAATTTGACTATTAATATAGTACTTCATTTTATTACTGTTTTAAAATAAAAGCATTTGTTAGTGTGATTATTTTAATGTTAGTTTGATAATAAATTTAGTATTTTTAAAATTGTATTTATTTTATTCTAGTCTTTTTTATTAATCTATTCTAATAAAAATATATCGGTTAATTAATTTTTACATGTTAGTTTGATTATAAATATAGTATTTTTACATTTTATTTATTTGATTCTAATGAATAAATTGGTTAGTTTGTTCATTGTTTATATGTTAGTTTGGTTATAAATTAATAGTATTCATTTTAATTTATGTTATTATTTTACTCTAATAAAAATATTGGTTAGTTTGTTCATTGTTTATATGTTTGAATATAAATAAAGTATTATTTTATTCTAATTAAGCAATATGAATTAGTGTGTTCACTGTTTAAATGTTAGTTTGGTTATAAATATGTTTTGTTTTGATTTATTATTTTATTTTAAGACTTTCCCAATAGATACCAGTATTAAGGAATCCAAATAAATAAATAAATAAAATAATGTTGACTGTTTTTTATTTTTAAAATTACAAATAGCTAAAACGCCACTCTCTCGTCCGCACATCCGCTCATACAACAGTATGGATTATGGTTTATAAAGTTTTAAATATGGATATTTTTCGTACACAAACGCATTGCTTCACTTCGCTTCAGAAGGTCTTTATTAACACTCTGAAGCCGTGTGGAGTACATTTATGATGGATAGATGCACTTCTTTGGGCTTCAAAATCTCAACACCCATTCACTGCCATTATAAAGCTTGGAAGAGCCAGGACATTTTTTAATATAGCTCTGATGGTATTCGTCTGAATGAAGAATGTCATATACAACTAGGCTGTAACGGCTCGAGGGTGAGTAAATAATGGGGCAATTTACATTTTTGGGTGAACTATCCCTTTAATATGTGTGTAAATTTAACTTTACAGCACTTTTGTTCTTCTGAGCTGAATATTGTTCAGCTGATGAGTCAGTGAGAAGGCCCATACCTGTCAGTCAGTCATCTGCTCAGGACCACCACACATGAAGTTCGGACTGGAAGTCACACTGTGCCTGACATGTTTGTGCAAATGTGAGTGACAGAACAAGAGCTTCTGCATCTGACAGCAAGAAAAATGAGCCTGTCTTGCTTACAGACAGGTACAGCTCAGCTCCACAACATAAACAGCAATAAGAAACATTTCATTTAAACAGCCTAATACTAAACCAGTATCATATAACCAGTATTCCTCATATTGCAATAAAACACTTTAAATTTAATAAAAACCCCACTTGCTTTTCATGTCACAGTGAACAGCTGTGTTCCAAAACATTTGATCATTTTAAGGTATCACATGTGCGCTTCCAACATGAAGGCTGTTCCAAAGGGTAGGTATTATGTTTGTGCCGCATACTAAAAAAACTGTTCTGACAATGGCATGCTTCTTTCTTGATCTAAAATGGTGAATAAAGCCATAAATATACACTACAATTCGAAAGTTGGAGGTCGGTAAGATTTTCTTTTGAAGTCTCTTCTCACCGATGCTGCATTTTATTTGATCAAAAATCCAGTAAAAAGTATACAGTATATCATATAGTATATATTTGTGATGGCAAAGCTGAATTTTACTCCAGTAAATATGTATATATGTATATATGTAAATATATAATGCCTATTATTGTAAATGTATTATTATTATTTAGTCATTTAGCAGACGCTTTTATCCAAAGCGACTTACAAATGATGACAACAGAAGCAATCAATTCAGCTGGACACACTTTCCTTATTTTCTCCGCAACAAATGGCCAAGCAAGCGCAGACACTGACAAGATACGCGATACAGAACGAGACCAAACGCGATATCAGCACGTCTCCGCACAGTAAACAAAACAAGCGTTTCCTTGCAACGACAACTGCACTAAACACTAATAAGACAAGTAAATACACTTAGGAGCTGCTTTTAACTTCCGCTGATAAAGACTGCTTCTCTCAAAGAGTATTTCTTTACACTGTTTTCTGCTGGTGCTTGAACACACTTTCCTTATTTTTTCCACAACAAATGGCCAAGCAAGCGCAGACAACTAAAACAACTAAAACAGATCCAAAACTAAAGGCTAAAACTTTATAAATACTACTTATACACATTTTAAAAATAAAGAAATTAAATGACAAATGCATACAACAAAATTTCAAAACTTAACATTTAAATGAAAAACTAAAAATAAAGCTAAAAACAATTCAAAATATTAAAGAACAAAAGGTATATGAGTATAATAATGATTCTAACATAGCACTAAGCCAAACACCCAAAAAACAACTACATATACAGTATGTACCATACACACACACACACACACACACACACACACACATATATATATATATATATATATATATATATACACAT
>NW_015505460.1:896627-907462 GCF_001515645.1 Sinocyclocheilus grahami
TTTCCATTTAGTTTGTTGAAGTATTAAAATAACTCAAATTAAATAAAACTCAATAAAACACCTATACAGGCATAATAAATTCAGACATAATTTAACTAAAATTAAAATAAATAACAAATACAAATAATACAAATCAAACGACAGTAGTTTATCAGTAATCCTAAAAAATAACACTGCCAAACTTACATGCTAAAAAACAACAACTTACTTACACATAGTAAGAAATGGTTATAAAAACTGAAACAGAAGTAAAACAAGTAGTAGGAAAGAGGAGAAATAAAAAGCGATACTTATTTATATACATATATAATATATATGTAATATTAATAATAAAAGAAGTGAGTAATGCTCTCTGATTATGAGGTCATATTAGGTCATGAGGGAAGGAACATTTAAGTGATATGAAACATTTTCATGGGTGGCATTTTTTCAGAAAATGTAATGTCTTTTCATTACTGTACGAAAAATTTACATATGTGGGCCGTGAGCGAGGCAGTCGAGAGAAGAGGAAGTCAGCAGACTGAAGATGATTTATGCTGTCATGCTTAAAATGTGAAATACAGTAGAAGTGTCCGCAGGGACAGAGAGAGATCTGCTCTTCGCTTCAGGGGTTTAGATACCTTACTTTCCCCCATGAGAGTGTTCACTACGTCCTCTTCCTTTCTCTGTCTCTCACGAGAGTCACTCTTTTCCTTCTCAGAAACACTGGCAGCCCACCAGAGACGAGCCCTGACTAATATTTATTCAGTTATTCATTTTATCTCTCTCCATTTGTCTCTGTATCTCTTTCACTCTCAGAGAAAATGAGAGCTGATGCTTGTAATGAGCTTAAAATACAGACCCGACCGACAGGCTCCTCAATAACCTCAAAGCTGCTTCAACCTACCATGTCGACTCTAATTTAGCACAGCATCAACCACCAGATATTTTAAAACCATAAGACTTGATGAGCATGACAGTGTATGAAATACAACACTGCACAGAGCCACACACACACACACACACACACAAACTTGTGATCGGTGAGATGGGAAATGAACACTGTAACACATTCAAAGATCAAGTAAACGCTGCAGGAAAGCAATCTTTTTTTTTCTTTTGTTGTACGTTTTAAAATATTTCAGCAATGGCAAAGCTGAATTTGTTATCAATGTTAAAAACAGGCTTAATGCTTAATATTTTTGTGTAAACTGATACATTTTTTCAAGATTCTGATAGAAAGTTAAAAAGAACAGCATTTATTTGATATAGAAATTTTCTGTAATATTATCCTTTGCAATAATCTTAATAATTCCATCATTCTAATATGCTGATTTGGTGCTCAAGAAACATGTTTTGTAAAAATTGTCAAATAAATTGTGTAAAATATTTTTTTCTGAATTTTTAACTGAATAGAAAGTTTAAAAAGATTAGCATTAACACACACACACACACACACACAGATATATATATATATATATATATATATATATATATATATATATATATATATAATATATGTGTGTGTGTGTGTGTGTGCCATAAATCATGGCAACTTGACATTATAAGTTCAGTTCAGGCACAACATTTACAATATTATACAATATTATCATATATTATACAATAATTAAACTAAAAAAGCCATCTAAACTCCATTCTTAAGCTCTATGAACACCTTTTTTCTTTTCTTTTTTTATATAGTGAAGTGTAAGACAAAAGATCAATAGTTGTGTGTGTGAAGCATCCTGAGAGGTGCAGGTAGAGAGGCACTTCAGGAAGGCCAAGGTCCCCCATCACTGTTTTCTGTCTCTGCTCTCTCTCTCTCTCACTTCCAATACGTTTACTCCTGAATGAAGGTTAAATCCACACCAAAGGCACAGAAGAAAAAACCTGTTCTTCAGGCTGTGGGTTTTGATACGGAGCGGATAAAATCTTTTGTGTGGATCGTATCATGTTCAAGCTGCTAGTGTAGTTGAACTCATGCCATGAATACTAAATGACAGAGTCTGGGCCAAAAACATTACACATTTCACACTACAGCTGACAGGTGAGTAAAATTACAGCAGTGTCAGTGTGATAACAAGCAAATGCTCTTAAAATTGAACATACTCTACTGTGAGATAGAAGAACCGTGTATTTGGTTGTTAAAGAATTACAAAGCTTTTTGTATGTGTGCACTAAAGGAGGTCTTAAGAGTCTGTAAAAGTAAGGAAAAGTGTGAGGACGCTCATAGTTTGGCTGCTTACCATGGTCTAGTCACTCCCTGCTGGTAGATAACGTAACTACAGTATCTTTTTCCACTGTCGGCCATTCAAAAGTAGCCATTTCGATCATACCATAGATATCTATATGTAGACACCACAGTTAACCACTCCAGACACGCTAACACGTCAACCATCTTGGAATAGTCAACATGTCATCACTCAGCAAAAATCAACGAGTTATCCAATATGCCACAACAATGCACAGCCACTGGTTGTAAAAAACGCAGAGACGTAAATTCCCAAACAAATGGCATAATCTTTCAGAGGTGAGAATGTGTGCGTTTTGTTGTATTGTGTCTACTGCAGATGCCAAGTTCTGTCATGAAACTCTAGATGGCGCAGGCTGATGGGTTGTTAACACAAACTGATGATATTCAGAGCATTAAACTACTTGGCACAAGCTGATTAGTTCATGTTGCATATGCACCCATAGAGCTTGCTGCTTTACATTTAAATGGATGGTTAACATTCACTACAGCATTTCCTCTGGTCCTCTAAAACCCTCCACCTCCCCAGCTCCACCTGTATAGATCTGCTACGGGTTATTTTATATACTATTTGTGCAGCAGTATATTTTAAATACTCACAGCACCATATCTGCATATGTACTGGCAGTAGCAAGTTCCTGTACTTGATTTGCAGCAGCAGCAGCAATAATCTACAACAACAGCAATAACCAACAGCAGCAGCAATTCTGCAGTGTAGCAGATCTATTCCGCCAAGACCAAATACATTAAAACTGTCATGCTAAACTGTTCAGAGAGTTGTCATGGTAGAACTATGGTTGCAGACACACAGTCAACTTGCTTTTCAGTGTTCATGGAACGGCTTTGACCATTCCATGTACAGCAGCCCATAGAAACATCTGCTAATGAGAAATCTACATATATAAATCTGTGACTGAGATGAACAGACCTGCGTTTTCCAAGGACCCAGGGCTCTTTTCATAACTCCAATGTCAATAGTTTTATATTGATGCTGAATCATACAAATGTCATTCATTTACTCATTGATTAATCCCATTAAAGGTACACAGTTGTTGTATCTTTGTATCCTTTTAGGTTTTCTTGGCACCAGTTTGTGCATTGTTTTGATTCATCAGGCTATGGAGAACACTAATGGGAAATATTAATTACTGTGGTTTTGCAGTGCGAGTTTGGCTATTTGAGAAAAACCCTAAGCTCTAGAAATGCTGTTTTATCACCTGTACTCTGTCTTGTCTGCAAGCTAGTTGCTAACCTAGCATCATTTCTGCTCTCTTTGCTTTGGTAAACCCTTTGACGGCTTGTCATCTCGACCACTATTTACTGAATGTTAATTAGCTTGGAATCATTTGAATAATTTATGCTTCTCAATTATTGCGACATCCACCTTGATTTACCTAACAGAATATTTCCTGTCACGCCAACCCCAATCGTCTCATTACATTCACTGGGAATGCTTCACTAATCTTGCGTTTCCTTAAGCTGCCGAAAACACTGCAACATGACGAAAACCAGCTTGGCGTAGCGACAATTGAGCTTAAACAGAAAACAAAACAATCTTAAGACAAATTGCTGTTTGGCTCACCAGATGCATACTTTGCAGTTGAACGCTCACATTTTTCCTCCTTTAATTAAACTGACTAAGTTCAGTTAAAGTAGGTAACGTGAACATATGCAAAATGCTGCCCAATGCGACTCAATTCAGCGGGTTGCTAATATGCCGGGTGATTAGCGCGCACAACAGGTGTGCTAGCTAGCTGAGGGGAAGCGTGCAGCGCTTGGCTTCATTCTTCTCCGGGTCTACCCACTTATTACACTGTGCTAGTCAGAGCTGTTCATTCACTCCAGCAACATCCATCTGCTCCGGCATTAGTGGCTAAATTAGCCGCTTAATGTTGCATATTTGTTTAAGTAATTGGCTAGTAATTAATAACCTGAAATGCTGCGGGCTCACAGTTTGAGAAGTTTTAGCTGCCTCTTTTGAGATGATGGCATTTAGACGTGATTTCATTAGTATTTGTAAGCATTTGAAAGCAAAATGTAGTGCTAGCATGCATATGTTAATATACGCTGACAGCATTTACAATACTGGTCAAAGGTTTGGAATAATTATAATATTATATATTATATGGAATAAGAATTCAGTTTTTTGTCACAGGAATGAATTACATTTTAAAATATATTAAAACAGAAATCAGGTGTTTTAAATGATAATCATATTTCACAATATTACCGTTTTTACTGAATTTCTGATCAAATAAATGTAACCTTGGTGAACAAAATATGTATTGTATCTTTCAAAAACATGAATTATTCCAATCTTTTATTAATGTAAAATTACTTTGAGAAACATTTTAATGTTTGCAATAATTAGACGCTGTCTATATGCACATGCACACACACATTTTAAGTATGAATACAAATGAGATCTCCCTAGTTGCTACACAGAGGTTCTTTAAGGTTACTAAATTTTACACTTGTCAGTGTAAACTGTGAAGGGTTTAACATTTTACATACTTAAAAAATAGGATCATCACATCAAACACACTTGGCAGAAGGAAAGAGAGGGGGAGAAATCCAAACGTTTTTGTGCAAGGTAGCGTGTGTGGCGTGTAATTTGTTTGCTCTGCCCTTGGCAGTTAGGGTTTGGAAAGCATACTTCCTCGCTGGCATACTTCCTTCTGCTACTTTGGAAAGATCTGCCAGTGAGGAGGGAATTGCTGAATTAGCGCCATATTAAACCTTGACACTAATGACTGTGTTCAGAGGTTGCTTTTTATAAATATTTGATGTATCGTCATCTATGGAATAGTGGGGTATGAGAAAGTGAGGGAATGAGCCAGAGATGTTGGGGGAAAGGGAGTGAAAGAGTGGGGGAAAGAGAGAGAAAGAGAGAGAGAGAGAGAGAGAGAGAGAGAGAGAGAGAGAGAGAGAGAGAGAGAGAGAATGAGATATACAGAGATGATACAGAGTGTTAAAACAGCATGGCCCTGGAGTTAACAATGCAGCTGCTGTTGGATGAGCATTTCTGGAGTCATAACCATCTTAATTAGGGAAAATTCAGAGTATTCATGTGTTTGTTTTTGAAAGAAGTCTCTTATGTCTATAAATGCTGCATTTAATTGATCAATATACAGTACAAATTTAATATAGTCAAATATTGTTACAATTTAAAAGTACTTTTTGTTCTAATATATTTGAAAAAGAAATTCATTTGTGTGATGGCAAAGCTGAATTTTCAGCAGCCATTACTCCAGTCTTTAAGGCACACGATTCTTCAGAAATCACTCTAATATGCCGATTTGATAAGAAATGTTTCTTCTCATTATTAACACCGAAGGCAGTTGTTCTGCTTAATATTTTTGTGGAAACCAGGATATTTTTGATTCTTTGACAGATAGGAAACTCAAAATAACTACTTATTTTAAAAGATTTTGTAATATGTCAAAGTAATGTCTTTACTGTCATTTTTGATTCATTTAATGCTGAATAAAAGTATTTCTTTCTTTCAAAAAATCTTACTGACCCCACACTTTTGAATGTAGTATACAGCATTCACCCAGAAATGGCAGCATGAATTAAACACCACCACATATCCAGCAAGTTGTCAAAAGCATATATCTGCAGTCACCCAAAAAATATTTACAAATGGGGAAAAGAGTGGTAGAGCCTTCAGCAACTTTAGTAGCCCAGGGGCACAGCACATATGCAGCGCTACTTACTTTAAAACATGCAGAGGGAACCAATAAAGAAACCTGGGTTTGACACTGTAACACACAATACAACCCTGAGAATTTCCTTTAACACCACTAACTGGCCTATAATAACTTTTTTTCATTTGAGAGATAGAACAAGTTTAGGGGACAGAAGTTAGGTCCTCAAGTTTTTTCTTTAAGTACCTGTAACACTTTTCCAATTTGTCATTGAATGATAAACAGGCAATAGTGTACAAGGATCTCCATTAATGGAAAACAATAACCCGGTCACCTTTTCCAGCTCTTTGAACATGTCAGTTTGAGTGGTAATAACCCAAGTTGCAATGCTACTGGTATCTAATTTTAAATCTGACAAAAATACAATAAGCGTAAATGCAGAGCGTAATGAATACCGGTCTCGAAAAAATAATCCTGGCAGGTTTTACCCTTGTAAATTACAGAGGGAGACATCCGATTCTGTGTGAAATTCTAATCCATATTGATCCAGTCAAGCCACTGATAAGAACGGAGATAAATATTCTTAGTTATTAAAGGAAAAGCCCCAGGCAATTACTAGCATGATGGCTTAAGCAATTAATTGGAGTTGAGTTATCAATGGTCGGAAGCGAGAGAGGAAATAATCAGTTCATATAACCTTGCAAGCGTGACAGTGACTTGTGAATTTTGTTATAATACAGAACAAACTGTGTATTTCACGAGCTGCACCTCTGTGGCATGGATCCAGCACAGCAGACTCATTAAAAGTGAGAAACTCATAGAATGCAGCTTTAAATAGAAAAACAGACATGACCCTCGGAGATCAAGTCCAACTTGAAAGGACTTTTCCTCACCCGTTTTAAAAGAGAAGAAAGTGCCTTTTCATGATGGGTAGTTTGAACTGCATTAGCTTGCATAATTTAAGGTTAATGAGACAACAACCCAGCTTGAATATAGAATCTCATCTCGTCTCTCATCTCTGCTATACTCCATGACTGTGGGCGTTCATTAAAAAGGGATCGGGCAGAATGTTTTAATGATTTGTGAAACCATTAGAATTTCAGAGCGCTATTACATCACATTCGCATTCATTCCCCAGTGTTTGCCTCTCAAAGAGAAGCTGCAGACTCATTTAACATCTTCTCAAATGTTAGGGAGATCATTTGCTCTAACTGGGCAAGTAACCCCCCTGAAAACGAAATTATCACTGACTCAGGATCAGTTCCTTGCATTTGTAAGATGAACTTCACAGAATAAGGAGTGTGCATGTAAGTGAGGACTTAAGCGGCTATACTGTTCCAAGATGTCAGTTTGTCAGGTTACAAACGTCATTGCTTAAGAGGATGTAAGGAAATGCCCTTAATGATTAATAATGGGATTTAAAAAACATTACTGTAATGTTTACTGTGTGTCTTCAGGGTTATTTTATGGGGGCAGATTATTTTCATATTCATAGCTGAATATAGCATCCAGTTTATTATTATTCATATTTGTTGCAATTGTGTGGACGAAATCATCTCAATGGAAATCCATGCAAGAATTTTTTCATTAGGAAATTTCATCTCGGGTTCTAGTATGGTGACCTTTGACACGCAAATGTGCAGCATTGACCAACAGAGTGCTGGGAAGAAGGTCTGAGGTTAACACCAGCTTATGAAAGTGTATCATTTTATTCTACGACATACAATACATGAGTAATAACCCCTTGTGATTTTGTAAAAACTTTTATTTCTCTTGTAAAGGTGGTTGGTAACAAGTGGCTCAATGGGACCCTAGAGGTTGTTGGGGACATTAAACATCTCATCAAACAGGTAAACTCATCTACTCACTAGTCTGTTTTCACAGTCTTGTTGTGTTTATAATTAAGATTTTGCAAACTAGTCTAACTCAGTCTTTCAGGGAAAATGTTTTAACTAAAGCGTGATAGTGTAGTCAAAATCTTAATAATGTGATGTTGAAATGCAATGGTGGTGTAGTTTCGTTTGTAGGGAATGTTTTACTCTTTACTTCTGGCGATTGTATTTAGGCTAAAAAATTAATAAACATTTTGTTCATTTGATTTCTTCAAGACTAAAATATTTTTTAAGTCACAGATCTTATTTTCTGCAATAGTCCAAAAGCCAATGGTAAAAACCTATTGGGTTTTTGTAGAGGGAACCTGGGTGATACTAACTTCTGGGTTGGCCTAATAAGTCGTCATTGCAGCACTCCACAGAAGTTGCTTAATTCGGTGAGAGGTGCTTCATCAAAGCTGCAATGAACATTCACAATGAATGACAATTAATCAAGTAGTGTCTATTCAACCACTTCTCTATAAAGACATCATTAAGAATATAAAATACTGCTTACAAAGTGCCTTTTTCCTAAGAATGTATGATGCAATGACAAAATGTTTGCTAATCATGTATGTATAAGTGAACATATAGAGAGATAATGTTTATTCAGCAAAACAAAGTGAAGTTGGCTGGGCAGTATGAAATCTATGGTATGTGCAGACAGGTTCCTGAATTTTTCATATGTAAGAGCACATCATCAGCGTAATGTGATATGGATCTGATTGTTGAGGACTGTCAGACAGGAAACCAACTGTGTTTGTCAACCAGACTGACCTTCTCTAAACAGCAGCCAACACACTGTTAATTGATTATCCAGCATTAAGTAAAATGATCAAACCAAGATTTTATTTGGAAAAGTTTTGAGTTTTTAAACCAACAAACCAACAAGATAGTGATAATCAGCTAACACAACCAGCATCATTTTAAATATTGTTATTGTTATACTGAATATCCTTAAGACTTAGGTGCATTTTCACATTAAACTCATTGTCTGTTTTGTTTCTGGCGTGAACAGAGCATTTAAAAGCAAAGTTAATCAAATCAAAAATCTGTGACACCTTCATGTTTGATCTCAATTCAAATTAGTATGATGTTTTGAAAATATTCACACTTTTCTTTTTCATTCAATAAAAGTGGATGGTGACAATAAATGCATTGTCAAAGAAGTCCATGCTATATTACAAATTTTATGAAGCCAAATAAAAAGTCATTATTCACATAAAATCTCACTTGATAGCTGTAGTCACCATTTACTTTCACTGTACGGAAAAGAGCAGCTGGGACACTTGGCTAAATATCTTCTTTCGTGTTCCACAGAAGAAAGAAATTCATTCATATTTCAAAAGACATGGCGAGTTAATGATGACAAAATTTACACTAACTTTTAAAAATTTGCCAATTCACTGTCATTATATTTGTACAATAAATAATTTTGGCTATTTTTAGTGGGGGTTTTTTTCTGTCTAAGAGCTTATTGTAATAAGTAAATATCTCGTAACCTTTTGTTGTGGAATTATAATGAATGTGTATCCAGTGGCTAGTGAGTGGATGTGTATGCTGCTTTACTCTTCATTAAATCTTGAGTGAAAGAGGATGGCATTGGCACAGACAAGTCAGAAGACACAGAGACAGCAGTCGTGTAATTCCTCCACTCGCATTAAAGCCTGTATGCAAGGAAGGGCTTTCTGCTTTCCTCTTAATGACATGGGCGTGCAGACGGGGCGTCATCCCGTGCTACAGGCAGCCATAATTGGACAGGGGGGACGAAGTGTCCTAACCCTCCGCTGTTCCACCATCCAAACACGACAACTAATCACCTCGCAATTTGCATGGAGAGCTGGCAAATCAGCCTAAATAACGCCGCACCGGTCTGAGAGATGAGTTTTTAATCTCTGCGAGATGAGATACTGACCCAAGTGTTTCCTTCCCCCTTTGTTTTTCTTCTTTCAGGTTTGCATTTGTGCTCTCATCTCATTTTTGCAATGGACTGCTAAATGAATGTGCAGAGGCAGAAGTCTCATCCCCTTCAGACAGTGAGAAAAAAAAACCAGGCCTCTTAAAAAAATTGAAAAAGAAGAAGCCGCACTTGTCCCTGTGAATAAGTCTCCTCTAAAACACAATCAAAGTGATGACAGATATTTTAGCAGGAGGGAAATATTCTAGTGGAGCCTTTTCAGATGATCAGACAGTTATTCATCTCTCATTGCCCCTGCTTGACCCGTGTAATGGAGAATTTTACAACTGGAAGTGTCTGAAATATCTAGTGGATGTAAGTAATGAGAACATTTAGGGGTAATGGCTGCTGTGAGATCTGTCTGGGGGCCATGGATCAGGCCTAGACAGCAGCTGTTTGACACGGGTGTTGGATTACAGTGGGAAAGTTTTCAATGGGAAGTTTCTGATAGAGTTCTCGAGGCACTTCATATACTTTATTATAAGGACAGCACTCTATATGCAAGTTGAAGTCCAGACTCAATGGCAATGTAATCTCAAAGTCCACTTTTGAGATTTTGAGAGCACTGTTGAATCTGCTTCTGTTTCTTTCTTCTTTCATTACAAATTCACATAAGTGAAAATAAACTAATTGTCTTGGTTTTAAATCTATGTCTGATGTTTTGAATGTTCTTTACATCAGATACAGAAATCTTTTATTGATAGATGTATTACCTATTACAGCCATCTTGGCAACAGTTATTATAAAATCATTTATTTATGTATTTTTTTGTTTTCCAGTATCTGCATATATATTTTCTTTTGATTCTGTTTTATTGGTTTATTTTTTATTATGCATAATTTATTTATAATAATAATAATAATAATAACAATTATCACACAGAAAAAATACCTGGTTACCTGTAAACTTGGTTGTAAAAAGGTGGTATGTTATAAAAATGGGTATTACATTACGATAAGATTTCATTTGTTAACATTAGTTAACATGAATTAAATTACAAACAAGTGATGAACAATTAAATTTTTTATTAAAGTACATCAACAAAGATCAATATACTGTTAAAATGTATTGCTCATAGATAGTTCATGTTCCCATTCAGTCAGTCACGTTCAACGTTACGTCAGTGA
>NW_015505460.1:907472-911006 GCF_001515645.1 Sinocyclocheilus grahami
CTGTCAGACAGGAAACCAACTGTGCTTGTCAACAAGACTGGCCTTCACTAAACAGCAACCAACACACTGTTGATTGATTATCCAGCATTAAGTAAAATAATTAAGATGACATTTTCTGTTAAAATGTTTAGAGTTTTTAAACCAATATAGAGATTTAAAACTGTCTGAAACAAGATTTTTTTTCATGTTAGCAGAGCATTTAAAAGCATTTAAAAGTTTGTGTCACCTTCATGTTTGATCTTAATTCAAATGACTACGTTTTCTAAGTATTCACACTTTTCTTTATGGTTCATAAAAAGTGGATGGTGACCATGAATACATTGCAAAAGAAGTCCATATGCTATATTACAAATTTTCTGAAGCCATATAAAAACTTTTTATATTGTAATTCACAAAAATCTTGCTTGATAGCTGTGGTCACCATTTACTTTCACTGTATGTAAAAGAGCAGCTTGGACACTCTGCTAAACATCTCCTTTTGTGCATAGAATTATACAAGTTTAACAAGACATGCCGAGTTAATTTTGTGGTAACTAATCATTTAAAGTTTGCTAAATTACTGTCATTATATATGTACACTAAGCTTATTGTTGCAAGTAAGTATATCCCTTAAGCTTTTGTTGTGGAATTATAATGAATGTGTATCCAGTGGCTAGTGAGTGGATGTGTATGCTGCTTTACTCTTCATTAAATCTTGAGTGAAAGAGGATGGCATTGGCACAGACAAGTCAGAAGACACAGAGACAGCAGTCGTGTAATTCCTCCACTCGCATTAAAGCCTGTATGCGAGGAAGGGCTTTCTGCTTTCCTCTTAATGACATGGGCGTGCAGACGGGGCGTCATCCCGTGCTACAGGCAGCCATAATTGGACAGGGGGGACGAAGTGTCCTAACCCTCCGCTGTTCCACCATCCAAACACGACAACTAATCACCTCGCAATTTGCATGGAGAGCTTCGCAAATCAGCCTAAATAACGCCGCACCGGTCTGAGAGATGAGTTTTTAATCTCTGCGAGATGAGATACTGACCCAAGTGTTTCCTTCCCCCTTCGTTTTTCTTCTTTCAGGTTTGCATTTGTGCTCTCTTCTCATTTTTGCAATGGACTGCTAAATGAATGTGCAGAGGCAGAAGTCTCATCCCCTTCAGACAGTGAGAAAAAAAAAACAGGCCTCTTAAAAAAATTGAAAAAGAAGAAGCCGCACTTGTCCCTGTGAATAAGTCTCCTCTAAAACACAATCAAAGTGATGACAGATATTTTAGCAGGAGGGAAATATTCTAGTGGAGCCTTTTCAGATGATCAGACAGTTATTCATCTCTCATTGCCCCTGCTTGACCCGTGTAATGGAGAATTTTACAACTGGAAGTGTCTGAAATATCTAGTGGATGTAAGTAATGAGAACATTTAGGGGTAATGGCTGCTGTGAGATCTGTCTGGGGGCCATGGATCAGGCCTAGACAGCAGCTGTTTGACACGGGTGTTGGATTACAGTGGGAAAGTTTTCAATGGGAAGTTTCTGATAGAGTTCTCGAGGCACTTCATATACTTTATTATAAGGACAGCACTCTATATGCAAGTTGAAGTCCAGACTCAATGGCAATGTAATCTCAAAGTCCACTTTTGAGATTTTGAGAGCACTGTTGAATCTGCTTCTGTTTCTTTCTTCTTTCATTACAAATTCACATAAGTGAAAATAAACTAATTGTCTTGGTTTTAAATCTATGTCTGATGTTTTGAATGTTCTTTACATCAGATACAGAAATCTTTTATTGATAGATGTATTACCTATTACAGCCATCTTGGCAACAGTTATTATAAAATCATTTATTTATGTATTTTTTTGTTTTCCAGTATCTGCATATATATTTTCTTTTGATTCTGTTTTATTGGTTTATTTTTTATTATGCATAATTTATTTATAATAATAATAATAATAATAACAATTATCACACAGAAAAAATACCTGGTTACCTGTAAACTTGGTTGTAAAAAGGTGGTATGTTATAAAAATGGGTATTACATTACGATAAGATTTCATTTGTTAACATTAGTTAACATGAATTAAATTACAAACAAGTGATGAACAATTAAATTTTTTATTAAAGTACATCAACAAAGATCAATATACTGTTAAAATGTATTGCTCATAGATAGTTCATGTTCCCATTCAGTCAGTCACGTTCAACGTTACGTCAGTGACTGACGAATTGGGATCTCGCCCGAGAGCCCAATCACCTTCGAGTGTTAACTAAACAAGCCAATGACAGTTGGCGTGCGTGTTTCGCCACGCGCACCCCGCCCCGCAGCGCGGATATAAAAGGAGAGCGCGTGCAAACGCACATCAGCTTTTCGCTTCGGAGCCGAGCCTTCTTCAAGACGAATCTCCGCGAGTGTTCGAGAGAAACAGCTGGCGTTGGTGTGACGGCGTATCAGCGGGGGTTGCCATTCAGGCTGCTGAAATCTCGGCGGGCTGCAGCTTTCATTCTGTGGTCTTGCCGCGACCTCCCCTGGGCGCTTCAGCGCTCTCTCTAAAAGAGTGTTTCCAAAAATTCTAAAAGAGCTATTTCTAAAAGAGCTTCACGAGCGACGGGCGTCTTTTTAAAGATGGCTTCCCGCTCGTGCGTTTCTGGATGCGGTCGTTTCCTGCCTTCATCTGACGGTCATGATCACTGCCTCTCGTGCTTGGGCTTACAGCACGCTGAAGCAGCGCTCATGGATGAGTCATGTTCTCACTGCGGGAACATGACCATCGCGACATTGCGGTCCAGATACCTCCTCATTAAACGGGGGGGTATCCCCCTTGCCATGCCCCGCTCTAGCTCCTCTGGTTCTCGGAGGGCTACTTCGGTTCATGGTCAGGGAGACATCACGGGTGAGGATGCCAGCCTTCATCACCTTCAGAATATGTGGAGTGGTGCCGTGCTGTATATGTAGCCTTCATCAGCTCATTACAGACCTGCTTCATCAGACGGGCCCAAACCACTGCTGACAGCCCACTCTTCCTCCGTTCGCACCCAACACACTCGCTACGCCATGCCACACGCTCAGAGTTATATTATCCCAACAAAATTTGACATGCACAAGCTTTATATATTCACCTTGAGCAGAAGGGCAGGTAGGAGGAGATTAAAGAAACAATGGGGAAATAGAGAAAGTCACCTGTCCTTTGAGTGTGTTTGTGACATCTGGGTTTATGCACCACATGTGATTATAGAATTCAATTTGGAATTGTACAAGCTGCAAGAAAATAAAAATATTGTTTATAGCAAAAATAACAATATTTAGAAAATGTATTAAAAATTGAAAGCATCGTTCCACAATTAGAATACACTTGTGTAAATTATTCATAATGTTCATAAAAAAACATTATTACATAAATTACAGGTTTTCTGAATTGCTAAAACACATTTCTTGAGACCATCACTCATTTTCTCAAAACCTTAAACACAAATCCAAATACTCAAACTAAATTCACGAAACCTCTGACTCAAAATCAAGCAATCGCTGCAAAACCATTTCACCTGTACTCAAAATCA
>NW_015505460.1:911034-947993 GCF_001515645.1 Sinocyclocheilus grahami
GGTGCCTCAGGGCTCAGTTCTTGGACCACTTCTCTTCTCTGTCTACATGGCATCACTAGGTTCTGTCATTCAGAAACATGGCTTTTCATATCACTGCTATGCTGATGACACTCAACTCTACCTCTCATTCCATCCTGATGATCCGACAATAGCCGCTCGCCTCTCAGCTTGTCTAACAGACATTTCTTGCTGGATGAAGGATTGCCAAGACAGAACTGCTTGTGGTTCTATCAAACCCATTGTTTCATCACAATTTCACCATCCAGTTAGGCACATCAACCATAACTCCTTCAAAAACAGCCAGAAACCTTGGAGTTTTGATTGATGATCAGCTGACTTTCTCAGACCACATTGCTAAAACTGCCCGGTCTTGCAGATTTGCTTTCTTCATCATCAAGAAGATCAGGCCCTTTCTTTCGGAACATGCTTCACAACTCCTTGTTCAAGCTCTTGTTCTGTCCAGGCTGGACTATTGCAATGCTTTCTTGGCAGGTCTTCCAGCCAGTTCGATCAAACCTTTACAATTAATCCAGAATGTGGCAGCAAGATACATTTTTAATGAGCCAAAAAGAATGCACGTCACACCTGTTTATCAATTTGCACTGGCTACCAGTAGCTGCTCGCATCAAATTCAAGGCATTAATGTTTGCCTACAAAACCACCACTGCCTCTGCACCCCTTTACCTAAATGCTTTACTTCAGAATTATGTGCCCTCTAGAAGCTTGCGTTCTGCAAGTGAACGTCGCTTTATTGTGCCATCCCAAAGAGGCACAAAATCACTTTCACGCACTTTTAAATGAAATGTTCCCTCCTGGTGGAATGACCTGCCCAACTCAATCCGAGGAGATGAGTCCTTAGCCATCTTTAAGAATTGGCTAAAAACACATCTCTTCCATCTTTTTTTTGACCCTCTAACTCTAGCACTCTCTATTCTAATTCTATTCTTTAAAAAACTTGCCGCTTTTAGACTTGCACTCTAATAAAGTTTAAGAATTAGCAAGTATTGATAGCGTGCGGGTTCGCTACTTATTTTTGATTCAACTTTTTGTTCGATTTTGTTCCCATGCACCTTATCCTCGTTTCAGGTGTGCTGAATTTACGTTGATTGAGTATTTATTATATAATTAAAAAACAACAACAACCTTGCTACGTGTACTGCCTTAAGCTAACTGAGACTTATTATAGCACTTGCATATCATTGCTCTTTTGCTGATTTTGATTGCTTCCATTGTCCTCATTTGTAAGTCGCTTTGAATAAAAGTGTCTGCTAAATGACTAAATGTAAATGTAAATGTTATGGAAATAAAAGTTACCACCATAAGAAATTAATTTATAACATGAACTGTTAATGAAACACGGAAACTGCTCCTGAATAGAATAAATATCAAACCTTCATGCAAATCCTTCCCAGCAAACACACGAAGTACCAGTTATGTGATTTATTGCTACTGTATTTTTATTTCACACGTTGCATGCTCGTAGTTTCTTTTGTGCTTCAGTGAAGTGATATACAGCGCGCCGCCGCATTTGCACATGCAATTGAAGAGTGCGCGCTATGAGCACGGTAGGCCTTCAATGTCTGACAGGACAGGATAGTTCGTTTTTCTGAGGTGAGAGACTTTTATTTCATAACAAGTTACAAAAATAACGATAGAAGAATTGACAACATCTCATCTGACCGTAGATACTGAATTGGGACAGCGCGTTTTTCTCAGGCACTCTTTAATTAACTGCATCTGACAAATGTTAACAGCTTTAACGCAGGTCTTTTAAAATAAAAGTCTTGCATCAGAAAAACATTTCAATTTAAGTTTTTTTGTGCTGATGTCGTTTCTTTGACTGTACACTCCGCGACCCACTCAGAATGGTCTTGCGATTTGATGGGTCCCATGGCCAAACCAGTTGAGAACCACTGTGTTAGTAAATAGTTTGTATGCATTTTTTATTGCAGTTTTTAAGAGATTAAAGTATATGAGCATGCCAATATACAGCCATATCTCACCACCCAAAACAAATTATATCTCATGTTTAACCACTATAGAGACATCAGAGCCAGCGGCAAATTCCAGAAGATCTGGCCGAGGTGAGGCGCTCTCAGCCGGTTCATGAGCCCTGAATGGCCGCTGATGCCCTGGAGCTCATATCTCTGAAAATGAAGCAAATTTTCAAATAGACATCATCTTTATTAACAAAGAGAATTACTGCAAGCAGAGTGATACAAACAGTGAAACAGTTGGAGTTAAGATATCACTTGAATATTGCACTCTTATCAGCCAATCAGTTTCAAGAACCAGAATCTTTGTCTTTATGCAGTTTACATTTATGACTCAGAAGATTGGTTAGAAGAGTAACCTGCCCAGCAGAAAAGATGGCTGACTTAAAGGCCGCATTTAGGCTACATTAAACCCAATTCTGACTTTTTCTTCCCATGTGGCACAGATCGAATATGACATATGAACATGTAAACAGGAACAGAGCACATTGATTCCAATATTGTCAGATTATTCGTTTTGGGTAAACAAAAGCTTGTATTATAATTTTTTATTTTCTGGGTCAGTACTTCTACCTTGAGCTGTTTCGCCAAGCTGGTCATCTGGATTTAGTCAACACTGGATTTAGTCAACAAATCAGAACTGAAATGATCCTCACTACTAATGGATATAATTCATTATAGCATTAAAGCAACCACATTTTAACAAAATTTTCTATTTTAACCCAAAACATTTCAATTTAACAAATAGTGAGCAGATTATCATAACAGACTTTAATAGTTTGATTAAACTGGTTAAACCACTGAATTTTGTTCTGAATGCATCAGCAGCATGTCGGCTGTTTTTCTAGTGTGTTTTTGTGTTGCGTGTGTGTTCATGTCATCCTCGCACCTGCTTCAAACTCCACCAGGACGCTACAACATCTCATTATCGGGCCGTTTTAAACCAAACGCTACTGCTTTCACTTCTGTTTTAATTAGAGAGGCTTTTTCAGAGGTCACATGAAATGAGCTTTTAATTAGTGTCAGCCATCAGTTGATTTCCTCTTTATTGAAGCAGTCTCTCTGGATACCTCTTTGTAGTTAATTGGATCAGAGAAGCACTCACAAATACACATACAAATCACTGTCAAAAGTTTGCAGCAGAAGCAAGTTTGTCAAACAAAAAGAAACCAACAAATATTTAAAAAGACGGCACGCTTGACTGCAAGCAGTGTATTCAGTCAGCACCTTTGTTGCATCTTCGTTTAATTAATAAAGGACCATTAAGCGCTCGTTAACAAAGAGGGATAATATACAGCCCCAGCTGGTGAGGGGAAGTGAATAAAATGAGAGAATGAGAAAGGAGTGAAGACCGATTGGTAGTTTTACAATATAAATGAGGATACAGAAAAAGCACAATCATGAAACTGTAAGAGCAGGAGTAGGCTAGCTGAAAAGACTGACTCTAACTCAGTAAGACACGGACAGGAGATGTTAGTCAAGCCTCAAGGTACTTCTCTGAAAGTTTAGCCTTGGGTAACCTGACAAAATCATCCATAATAAGTTGAATATAACATCACAGTGATCTTTATTTTTTTTCTGCACCAGAATGTCTTTGTGTTGTGGCTTATACAGGTGCATCTCAATAAATTAGAATGTCGTGGAAAAGTTCATTTATTTCAGTAATTCAACTCAAATTGTGAAACTCGTGTATTAAATAAATTCAATGCACACAGACTGAAGTATAATTGTGATGATTTTGGCTCACATTTAACAAAAACCCACCAATTCACTATCTCAACAAATTAGAATATGGTGACATGCCAATCAGCTAATCAAAACACCTGCAAAGGTTTCCTGAGCCTTCAAAATGGTCTCTCAGTTTGGTTCACTAGGCTACACAATCATGGGGAAGACAGTTCCTGATCTGACAGTTGTCCAGAAGACAATCATTGACACCCTTCACAAGGAGGGTAAGCCACAAACATTCATTGCCAAAGAAGCTGGCTGTTCACAGAGTGCTGTATCTAAGCATGTTAACAGAAAGTTGAGTGGAAGGAAAAAGTGTGGAAGGAAAACCGAGAGAACCGCAGCCTTATGAGGATTGTCAAGCAAAATCGATTCAAGAATTTGAGTGAACGTCACAAGGAATGGACTGAGGCTGGGGTCAAGGCATCAAGAGCCACCACACACAGACGTGTCAAGGAATTTGGCTACAGTTGTCATATTCCTCTTGTTAAGCCACTCCTGAACCACAGACAACATCAGAGGCGTCTTACCTGGGCTAAGGAGAAGAACTGGACTGTTGCCCAGTGGTCCAAAGTCCTCTTTTCAGATGAGAGCAAGTTTTGTATTTCATTTGGAAACCAAGGTCCTAGAGTCTGGAGGAAGGGTGGAGAAGCTCATAGCCCAAGTTGCTTGAAGTCCAGTGTTAAGTTTCCACAGTCTGTGATGATTTGGGGTGCAATGTCATCTGCTGGTGTTGGTCCATTGTGTTTTTTGAAAACCAACGTCACTGCACCCGTTTACCAAGAAATTTTGGAGCACTTCATGCTTCCTTCTGCTGACCAGCTTTTTGAAGATGCTGATTTCATTTTCCAGCAGGATTTGGCACCTGCCCACACTGCCAAAAGCACCAAAAGTTGGTTAAATGACCATGGTGATGGTGTGCTTGATTGGCCAGCAAACTCACCAGACCTGAACCCCATAGAGAATCTATGGGGTATTGTCAAAAGGAAAATGAGAAACAAGAGACCAAAATGGTCTTATGAAATATTCTAATTTGTTGAGATAGTGAATTGGTGGGTTTTTGTTAAATGTGAGCCAAAATCATCACAATTAAAAGAACCAAAGACTTAAACTACTTCAGTCTGTGTGCATTTAATACACGAGTTTCACAACTTGAGTTGAATTACTGAAATAAATGAACTTTTCCACGACATTCTAATTTATTGAGATGCACCTGCATATGGTCACACTAGGCTTGGGAGCATAGATGGGAAATTACTTTAAATCTGGGCAATGCCACACACTAGGGCTTCTATTTTTAATAAATAATAAATTATAATCACCCTATTAATATTATACAATAACTTTATAATGAATTTAATAAACAATATACTATAAATATACTATTCATCATATTAATTTCTTAATTATAAAACAACATAAATAATAAAATATAAAATGCCAATATTATTATAAACCGTATATATTATATTATATTAATTCATTAATTAACTAACTCATATTTTATATAATGAATAAACAGACTAATTAATAATGAATGAATAAAATATAGGCTATTATGCATGTATACTTTCCAGCAACATACGCAGGTCAAACTATGACATTTGGATTCTTTATTGTTCAAAGGTCTATTCACTTAATTTGGTCAAAGCTAATCAGACTTGAAATATTTCACTTCATGTTCAGTGAGAAATAGCTTTTCATCAAGATCTATCTATCTATATAGATTTTTTTTTTTTTATTCAATCGGTTCACTCCGAGCAGAATCGATATTTTAACGTTTCTGTTCCTGCATTCCTCTGTATTATTACGTTCCAAAACCGTTTCGAGAAGAAGAAATACCGGTTAATAATATACATTTTCTTTGCTTATAATTGTCACGCTTTGCCTACTGTGCAGGAGACGAAGGAGAATTAACATCAAAGGACTTTATTTTTTCAAACAGACCCATGGCGGATCAGGCAGTTCGGGGCGCCATGGCGGAGCAGACAGTTCCGGAGGCCATGGCGGAGCAGACATTTCAGGGGGCCATGGTAGAGCAGACATTTCAGGGGGCCATGGTGGAGCGGCCTCCGTGGCCTTGCCCTCAGCACTCGGCTCTCGTGTGACTCGAGGCTACATCGGACGGGACGAAACCATGCAATGAATGAGGGGAGATAATTTTGCAGGAAATGCAGAAATAAGCCATACTTTATATAATAATTTAATAAGGCGCCCCTGTGTGTGTGTGTGTATAGGAGATGGAAAGCTATTTACTCACTGAGCATGAACTATACTTAAAGACAATATGGGAGTTTTCTTTTATCCAAGTTCTCTCCACTTAATATTCTACATAAAATAATTTACATATTGTAAAAGTTTTGACAGGAGGACAGCATGATCAAGTCACACGGATGATGAGCAAATAAATTAAATAATTGCAGTAACGGCAACAATAAAAAGGCTGGAATAGAATTCAAGACTGTCTATTAATTCATTAATTAACTAACTCATATTTTATATAATGAATAAACAGACTAATTAATAATGAATGAATAAAATATAGGCTATTATGCATGTATACTTTCCAGCAACATACGCAGGTCAAACTATGACATTTGGATTCTTTATTGTTCAAATGTCTATTCACTTAATTTGGTCAAAGCTAATCAGACTTGAAATATTTCACTTCATGTTCAGTGAGAAATAGCTTTTCATCAAGATCTATCTATCTATATAGATTTTTTTTTTTTTATTCAATCGGTTCACTCCGAGCAGAATCGATATTTTAACGTTTCTGTTCCTGCATTCCTCTGTATTATTACGTTCCAAAACCGTTTCGAGAAGAAGAAATACCGGTTAATAATATACATTTTCTTTGCTTATAATTGTCACGCTTTGCCTACTGTGC
The DNA here is from genome assembly GCF_001515645.1 of Sinocyclocheilus grahami. Taxonomy (NCBI): domain Eukaryota; kingdom Metazoa; phylum Chordata; class Actinopteri; order Cypriniformes; family Cyprinidae; genus Sinocyclocheilus; species Sinocyclocheilus grahami. Next base: position 917,647 of record NW_015505460.1, read on the forward strand.
AGGAGACGAAGGAGAATTAACATCAAAGGACTTTATTTTTTCAAACAGACCCATGGCGGATCAGGCAGTTCGGGGCGCCATGGCGGAGCAGACAGTTCCGGAGGCCATGGCGGAGCAGACATTTCAGGGGGCCATGGTAGAGCAGACATTTCAGGGGGCCATGGCAGAGCAGACATTTCAGGGGGCCATGGTGGAGCGGCCTCCGTGGCCTTGCCCTCAGCACTCGGCTCTCGTGTGACTCGAGGCTACATCGGACGGGACGAAACCATGCAGTGAATGAGGGGAGATAATTTTGCAGGAAATGCAGAAATAAGCCATTGGAGCGGCCTCCGTGGCCTTGCCCTCAGCACTCGGCTCTCGTGTGACTCGAGGCTACATCGGACGGGACGAAACCATGCAATGAATGAGGGGAGATAATTTTGCAGGAAATGCAGAAATAAGCCATACTTTATATAATAATTTAATAAGGCGCCCCTGTGTGTGTGTGTGTATAGGAGATGGAAAGCTATTTACTCACTGAGCATGAACTATACTTAAAGACAATATGGGAGTTTTCTTTTATCCAAGTTCTCTCCACTTAATATTCTACATAAAATAATTTACATATTGTAAAAGTTTTGACAGGAGGACAGCATGATCAAGTCACACGGATGATGAGCAAATAAATTAAATAATTGCAGTAACGGCAACAATAAAAAGGCTGGAATAGAATTCAAGACTGTCAGGTCTATCCTTCCAGGCAGAAAAACTTTATAAAACTACAGCTGAAAACGAAAACAAAATTTTAGTACAAGGAATCAAGCATCTAAGTTTTGTAACTTTATCCTTCTTTTTCATCCTCCACCTTAAAACTCAACTCCTTGTTAAGGAGACAAAGAGAGTAATTTAAATCGATCTTAAAGTGCTGCAATTACAGAATCCCAGGCTGGAATTCTATAAGAGGGAAATAGATTTCTCTGCCCATCTGTCCTATATGGCCAAACCATGAGACCTGAATATAAAGCACTGACTAGATAACAAAATCAACCACCTGAGAGCACTTTCGGCCAACATTTTCCCTTCAGCTTTGTTGTAAAACATATCCATTGTTGTCTTTTATGGCTCACCGCAATAATGCCACGCAGACTCCACGAAACAAGCCTCTGTGTAGTTTTACAGTGACAGAAGGCAATCCTTTAGACGACAGTACCTCCCAAAGCTCAAGGACAGTGAGAGGTCCTAGCAAGACTTAGGCTATTTCTCAGGCAAGTTTTCAGGAAACTTCCACCTGACCTTGAGAAGTACTGAATGGTATTAAACTCACACAGAAGAGCTCTAGATGTCCTTTTTATACTCTACTGAACTGGCAGCTCATAATGAGTGAATCGCCCAAGCGTCTGACAACCCAAATACAAGCGGCACGCCATCTACAAGCACATTGCTGGTTTATGAACTAATACATTTGTGGCTGTTACCACTAAACGACACAATAAATAACCAATATTCCTGAACGGATGACTTGACCTTACTGTCCAGGGAGAAAATTGCGCTTTTCACAAAGAGGCTGGCGATCAGTTTCATGCTAAACTCAAAAGACAGATTCCCAAAGTGGCAATTACCGTCTTGACATCCGTTCTGAGGGAAAAAAGTGACTGTAATTCTTTCAAAAGTCCAAATGAACAATTACAAGGGTGTATAAAAGAAGATAGCTTTTTAAAATGCAGTTTACATAATGAGACCAGGATACAGACTAGCTTTCGAACCACTATGACAGCTAGCTGACTCAGTCAGCATCATCTTAAGGGTTTCCAGCTCATCTATATTTATACAAGAAAGCGGCGCTAATTTCGGTCATTACATTTACTCTCAGACACACACATTCGGTGACCTCTGAATTAAGAGCATATTCTAAAAAGACTCCAACTCCACAGTCTAATCCATCAACACACTTGTATTTGACACGGTGAAGGAAGAGCTTGAAATAAGCAATTATTGAACCATCTCCTCGATTCACACCCATCCGCATTTCACCTTCACTTATACTTGGATACGTGCAGCACGCCATGGCATCGCTTGGTCAAAAATCAGCACTTTGCAGGCTGCGCAGGATGAGTTTGGGATTCCCGTTGCAGATTAATTTGACTGCGAGGCTGAAGAGTGAGAAGTGATGTACGTAAGGCAGAATGAAAAAGTGCAAGAAGACAAGGAGAAAGTGAGACAGAGGTCTGTTGCTCGAGGCATTTGATCCGGTCCGGGTGTCCTCTCGGATCGCCTGACAGATAATCCATTAAATGTTCCATCCCGCTGACGGATGGATTTCAGAAAACGCCTGTGAACACACACTCACGCACAGTCTAATGCTGTAATTATCATGTATTAGTCGTTTAAAAACACATTTTCTTATGGTACTGGAATAATTGTGATGTTCAATCAAAAAATAAAGCAAAAGACCGAAGTAAAGTGATTTTTTTTATTATTAATTTTTTTTTTCAACATTCTTGACTCATTTTTAAATATACATTAACTTTGAAAATACATTCAAGATTACAAAAAGCTAATTACATTTATTGTGGACTTTTAAAACATCTTCATGACAGGCACAGTATAAAAACCATACCACTTTATGATTATTTAAAACGAATAAACTAAATGCAAGTGAATATACATTATGAACATGTAATAGGGAAACTTTTTCAATATTGAATTGACTGGTCAATAACACATTCATTAAGGCAGAAATATTGAAGACAAACAATACTTAATCTCTAGTTTTAAATTTTATACTCATAAAAAAAGTCTCATCTCAATCTTCTAAACAAAATAAACCTTAATTCGGACTGGGACGGAGATATCATATGGAGATTAAGAAATCAATATCAGATTTGGGATACTTTTCACAGTTCAATCATATAAAAACTAGGCTATTCCACCATATGACACTTTCACCATATTTCATGGTTTCTATTGGGATTAATATGAAAATATAAATTCATTCTTATGATCAATAAAGGAAACTTTCCATAAAAAGGCTTAGAGTAAGGCAGTGAATATAACAGAGTTACTGATTGAGCTATAGAAATGGCTGCTTCCAGACAACAAAAAGTTTAACACGTTTCCCAAGACTGCCTCGCATTTAAGACCCTTTGAGAAGTTGGGGCTTGTGAAGAGGCGCTCAAATACAGCGTTGTCCCTGGAAAAACTGGACAAGATGCCCAGTGACTCTAGCAGGCTGGTACTGTGTGTAGCTGTGGTTCAGCAGGCAGATGAGAAAGGTATGTGTGCGTGAATGAAGTGTGTAAGGCTCTGTCTGTTTATGTCACGGTGATTCTGGCCACAGCCCTATTGGTTTGTGTATACTGTAATAATGGTGTGTATGCATATATGCATTTATTTCTTGGGAATGGCGGCAACAGCTTTCTTGGCGGCATCATCGAGGTCGGTGGCAGAGGTGATGGGCAGCCCGCTCTCAGACAGGATACGCTTTGCCTCCTGAACATTGGTTCCTGAACATCAACACATAAAACAATAGCAAACACACTTTGGTTAATGGGAGTTTTTAAGCCTTCACTTTTATTCTGACACACATACCATGGATGCATGATATACTCTACTGGCTATTTTCTTTTATTTATTGGCATGTGTTAATATTATAATGTCCACTGTTGGATATTTAACTGTGGACTCTCACTTCCCATAATAGTTCAAGCTTGAGTTTCACCATTGTGTCCACAATCATGTTTATTTTAGCTTAGACATCTGAAGTGTATTTTACTGTATGTTCATCGCAGGTTCACAAATAATAGTTGTAGTAAACTAAAACATTATTTATGCCTAATCATTTTTATCCGATCCAAAGACAAACTTAAATAATTTTTATAATACCAAACTAAAATCAGCTGCTTATATCTAGGCACACACTATATGAAATAATATTAACAAATAAAAACTTTGTGTGTGTGTGTGTGTGAGATATTGTTTTAAGAAAAATTAAGTTTAGCTCTAAACTATCACCTACAACAAATTCAAAATATAAATATTATTATATAAATAAAAACAGAAATAAATAAAAGTGAATATAATATAACAGAATAGAATACCAAAATATAATACCAAACCAATCATTACAATAATTTGTTTTTTTAGACCCGCAGATTATAAAATAATACTAGCGAATAAAAAAACAGAGGTATTTTTTGTTTAGGTCCATAATATCATCCGTAACATTAAAAAAAATCAAATAAAATGTTTGATATAATGCATTATTAATGCAGAATATGATGCAGAAATAATGCCGTTTGATTGAGATTAATTGGAATGCACAATGAAAAAACGTGACTTTTGAAAATTGTTAACATCGGAGTTGTTAAAAATAATATTTGTAGATAAAAATAGGTCTGTTTAGGTCTTCTATATATAAAATACAAATAAATAATAAAACAAGTTAAATCTACAATAAAAAACAAGTTTAGATCTATATCATCACACAAAAGTATAACTAATATTATATAAAATAAAATATTGTATTATATAAAAATTAAAGGGTTACGTATTCAACGTAATGATTATGTTCGGGGGTACTCTCCAAAACGGTGGAAGACGGTAACTCGGGGAGAAGAACTGCTGAATAAATGATGTTATTATTGTTTTCTTTGCGCACAAAAAGTATTTTCGTAGCTTCGTAAAATTAAGGTGAACCCCTGATGTCACATGGACTATTTTACAGATCTCCTTGCTACGTTTCTTGCTGTCTATGGAGGGTCAGAGAGCTCTCAGATTCCATCAAAAATATCTTAATTTGTGTTCCGAAGATGAACGAAGGTCTTACGGGTTTGGAACGACATGAGGGTGAGTAATTAATGACAGAATTCTCATTTTTGGGTGAACTATCCTTTTAAGCATAATTTAATAATGCTTATCATTATCCATCCTTACGACAAGGCCTAGGAAAGAAATCTGGCTAGAGTAAAAATTCAGAAAAAGTCATTGCTTTCTCAAAATGCTGTGAGTGGCAGGGCAGAGTTTGGGGAGTGTGTCTCTGCTGGTTTGAAGGAGCAGTAGTGTTGAAAATGCTTTGGGATCGCTCCATTGGCTGAAAAGGACAGGAAATGTTCCATTGGCTGAATGGCAATGGGGTTGTTCGTTCCATTGGCTGGAAACGAGAGTGCTGCGTTCACAGGCCAGGGGGGACGTGTTGGTGCCAGCTGCAGGCGTCCCGACTGAGCACGCACTGTATTGTTTTGCTTGGGCCACTCTTGCGGTAACACAGTGACTCTGAATGTCACTGAACTCTGGCCCCCTGACACAGGGCTAGGGCCCGGGGCCAACACAATAAAACAAATCAGAAAACTACTCCACAGGGGTCAAAAGGACGAAGACAGATTGCGAAGAAAAGGCAGAAGGGCAAGAAGTACAGGGAATGGAAGTTGTGAGATGTAAGTGAAGGAATAACAGACACGTGAGATGTGTGTGACTGTTGAGTAGAGGTGAGCAGCTGTGGATGACAGACGTGCTGGTTTCACAGGTGAATGTGGATCTCTCACTCAGAAAATGTGTCAAAAACTGTTTGTTTTTTTTACTTAAATTTTTTAAATGTTATTTTAAAACTACTGAAGAAGGAATTTAAGCAAAATGTTTAATAATGATTTGCAAACTACAACAGTGCACAGGATGTTTTCATTTGTTTTTACATTTTTTAAATTTACTTTTCAAATAAAATAAAAATAAAAAAACATTTATATTATATTACCATTATATTCTATTACATGTTGCATTTATACTTAGTTTATTATATCATTATTATTTAATTTAAACTATTTTATTAGGTCAGCATCTTGAACTTAATTGCACTCTATTTTATATTTTAGTAATTCATATATATTTTTTTCTAAACATATATTTTTTGTTTTATTTAATAATCTATAACTATTTTTAATTTAATTTATTTGATCTAAAAACTTATTTAAATATACATATACATTTAACAATGATATATTTTATCTAATAATGTTTTTTTTACTTATATTATTATTATTATTATCATAAACTTATTTTATTTTGTTTTATTAAGTTATTCAGACTAATTTAAACATTAACTATCATACTTTTTTTTGTTGTTGTTGATTTTATACATTATTTATACATTTAAATTTACATTATACAGTCTAAATTTTAGAGAGTGTCTAGGAAATAAAAGAAAGGGGAATGAGATCAGAACATGACGCGAGTCAGGCTTGAACTTGCATCCCCCACATGAGCACCTCAGCACCATGGATCTACATGCAAGCTGCTAAGCCACGACTCCAAGGCCTCATCTTTTTATGAACCATGCGGCACAAAATAATAGTGTTTACCTAAATGCATTATCCTGCATATTGGCCTGCAAATAAATCTGAACATTATCAGATTGGATCTGCAATTCTACAAGTACGAAAATATGTCTTTTAATGTGTCTGCACCGTATATCTGACTTATAGTAAATACATTTAGGCAACATACATATAACTCTAAAATATCTCTATGCCAACGTACAAGTATCTGTATACACATGTGTGTGTGTGTACGTGTGTGTTGTTGTTGTCCAGCAGTGTAATTATGATAATACTCGCTCTCTCAGGGGAGAGGATGTTCTAATCAATAGCAGTTTCATGAGGAATTCAATTACCAGCACCACTTAACTACTGATATTTCAGCGCTTTTGTCCGCTCGCACAATAACTCATTTCTAACACGTCTCCCACATTTGGCAGCACAAAACAATCAATTGTATAATTTCATTAGCAGAGGACGAGGGCGAGCAGGGCTGTGTGCTGGGAGTATAGAATATCCGCTGTCCGCCGCTGCTTGACAATGCCGAGTCGTCTGAGGGCAACGGGAGCAAACTTCAACAAAAGCCATGAAAAATACTCATATATACACACACTTATAGGGATTTTTGGACTGCTCTGATAGGAGGCTCTGTGTGAGTCAAATCTCTTCATGTGTTATGTATGTGGCAATATCTCACACATATATTGATCTCAGCATCTAAGAGCTGACAGGCACGCAGGTCTGTACTCACTCACTGCCACTAGGTGCTGCTAGAGACCAACTTAACACCAAAACCAAGCCGAATGATTCAGTATGAATTGGCCTATGTCTCTGAACAAAGCTTACTTTAGAGTATCTAATGTTTAAACATGCATACTCATTATGGAACTGACAGAATATGATTATGAATAAGTATGCACAGATAATAATAATTTGATGTTTTGAAAAGGAGTTCTATCAGAAAACTGCACGCGAGTTATCATTCTGCAGCATTATCTTGGCACAACCATTCAAAAGTATGGGGTCAGGCAGTTCAAGCATTGCAAATGTTTTCAACACTGATAATAAGAAATGTTTCTTGAGCATCACATTTCTGAAGGATCACATGACACTGAAGACTGGAGTAATGATGCTGAAAATTCAGCTTTGATATCACAGGAATAAATTACGTTTTAATATACATTCAAATAACAGTTCAATTGTAATACTATTTTACAATATTACTGTTTTACTGTGTTTTAATCAAATAAATGCAGCTTTCAAAATAAAAACAATAAATATATAAACAAATAAAAATGTAATAATCTTACCAAAAATGTTTGAACAGCAATCTACATAAATATCCACTAAAATACACAATATTGTGAAGACTAAATGCATCCAAACTCCTTTATATCTGCTCTGGCATGCTTGGTATGAGGCCCTCTAAAAAATTTTTTGTCCTTTTTCTAGTCATATACACTTCACAAATCAGTGTACAAAATACTATTGCTGGCAACCAAAAAGGTGTTTTGGAACATCTAGTACCCAAGTGATCTAGTACTCGCAGCTCCATTTAACACATTTTACCATATTTAAATTCTTACTGAAGTATTTCACAGGCTCCGCCACTAAATTTGCACAGAAATGTAGCAGATTCAGATAACAGGATGCTAAAATAGTTTTTTAATACCATTATTCCAAAGATATGATTTGTCTTTGATTATTTTATAACTTTTAAATTAATACGACACATTATTTTAGGATAGTGTCATACAGAAATCATAATTTTACATACTTTTCCCTTATGATATTTTTGGTACAAGAATCAAGCAAATTTACACAATTGAAAAACAATATTTTTTATATCATGTGTCTGATTACAATTTCAATATATCTTTATGCAGCTAAATGACATGTATAGCCCGTACATTTAAACAAAGATGACAAAAAGAATTCCAATATTAATTAAAATACGTGAATTTTTAAGATTTAAATTGACCCAGTGTTTTTGAGTGAACAACTTCGTTGTACTTTTGGTCTGAACTGAGTCCCACCGATCCAGCAGGTTGAAGAACAAAATCGTACAATATACCCAAACAGGATGTTCTTTATGTGTTTTTGACAGTCTTAGGTATCTATATGAAGGAGCTGATTGTGAAAAAGCTGGAAGAAGAGAGTATAGGTCCATACGCACGCACACACTCATATGCATCTGAAGTCTTTCTTGGAAAGGTGGGACTTACGGAGAGGCTGGGTATTGAGAAATGGGCCTGAATCAATAGGCAGCTAATACACCTAAACTCTAAGCTGGGAAGCATCTTATAGCGATCTGTCAGACATGATCAGCCACAGACAGAGAGACAGAATAGACGATCGATCTGTAAGCAGCATGCTGCCTCTTACACCCATTACTGAGGGCTTTCAGGCCACTGTGTCTAATTCACTTTTCCAGAGAGGGCAGGCGAATCTGAGCCACTATTGCTTCAAGGCATTTTCATTTGGATGGAAAATGCTTTGTGAAAATGGTGTGTCAGTAATTACTTTTGCACTATGTATGATATAAAGGCTTTTAGCCATTTAATTTACAGGGCTATTTCAAAATAAAAATTACTGAATTATTTTTAATATGTAAATTTAAATGCATTAGAAATTTTTAAGTGAATGAACATTATTAAAGGGATAGTCTACCCAAAAATGAAAATTCTGTTGTTAATTACTCACCCTCATGCCGTTCCGATCCAGTAAGACATTCATCATTCATCTCCGTAACACAAATTAAGAAATGAAATCCGAGAGTTTTCTGACCCTGCATAGACAGCAAGGGAACTACCACATTCAAGACCCAGAAAGGAAGTAAGGACATTGTTAAAATAGTCCATGTGACATCAGTGGTTCAACCTCAATTTTATGACGCTACGAGAATACTTTTTGTGTGAAAAGAAAACGAAAACAACAAATTTATTCAGCAATTCTTCTTTTCCGTGACAGACTTCGACACACATTCACGAGAGTACCATGACGCATGTGTGTGGTGCTGCTGCCGCAGGAGCCGGCGTACTGATGTAGTAGAACCCGGATGCTCTGTGGCTTGTTTGCCAGCCTTGGTTGAACCATGGATGTCACATTGACTAACGATGTCCTTACTACCTTTTTGGGCCTTGAATGTGGTAGTTGCGTTGCTGTCTATGCAGGGTCAGAAAGCTCTCGGATTTCATCAAAAATATCTTAATTTGTGTTCTGAAGATGAACAAAGGTCTTAAAGGTTTGGAACGACATGAAGCTGAGGCCCAGTGTCACACGAGCACGTAGCGTTAGCATACACAGGTGAGAGGTCCCGCAATCAACGCCTGGCCCCTCTGCTCCTCTCACTGCCACCAAACAAATGCTGCACCGTGACACACTTGCTAACCAACACCAACAATCTCTACACTTGACAGGCACAGGGTTGCTTACAGGTAAAGGTTTTACAGAAAACATTTTAAAAAATAGAAGTTAAACTGGAACCTTTTTTTTGTTTAGATTTTTATTTTGTCATTTTCGCCTTTATTATGCTTGGACACATCAGCAAAGTGGGGGAGAGAGAGAGGGAAAGGTCCTGAAGTCGGGATTCGAACTCGGGACGGCCATAGCGTAACAGCACTGTATGTTGGCACTCTGCCCACAAGGCTATCCGGTGCCAAAATTAAACTGGAATCTTTGATTCAGAAATTGCATATTTTGATTTAATTGACATTATTTGGCCACACCCACCTTCGAGCCTAACCACCAGGGGAACCTTGAGCTCCAGTTCTCTGCAGGCCTTGGTGATGCCGTTAGCAATGATGGCACAGTTAACAATCCCCCCAAAGATGTTTACCAAGATGGCCTCTACCTGAATGCAGAAAAAGAAGAAAAACTGGGTGAAAAAAGCTTTATTTAGATAAAAACATGACACTGCATTAGCAAATGCAATCTTTAAGAACATAAAAAGGCAAGAAAGCAAAACCTTCAGGGTTCTCACAAAATATTTTTTTTTGAATTATTAAGATGGTAACACTTTAGTATAGGGAACAATTATTACTATTAACTAGTTGTTTATTAGCATGCCTATTATTAAACATATTGGCTGTTAATTAGTACTTATAAAGCATATATTCTGCATGACCATATTCTACATCCCTAATCCTTAACAGTTTAACAACTACCTTACAACTATTATTAGTTTATTGAGGCAAAAGTCATAATTAATGGTTTATTAATAGTGAGAATTGGACATTGAAATAAAGTGTGACCATTAAAATCAATCAATTCCAAAGCAATTAAACATTTTAGAGTTGAGGATAACTGGAAAAGTTCATATTCATGATGGACGATCATGAAAATGTCTATTATTTGTAACATTGTACAACAGTTCTAATATTTGCAGGCTTTCCATGACTGGAGAAAACCCTGAACCTCACATGAAAAAAGACCAGCTGCCAAATAGGCTATTAGCATGCTAAAAACCTTCATGGGGCTGGAAAAGGGATTTGAGGTGCTTAAGTCCTGAAATGAGCAGCCCACCTGAGGAGAAGCTAGATATTTGAGCCTAGCGCAGTACAATGCTATATAATGACCATAATTCCTCAAAAGGGGGAAAAAAAGAAGCAGATTATACTTCACACAATCCAACGGTCATTTACATAAATGTATAGCAGCAATCAAAGGGACATTAATGTGTGCAAACGCGCGCACACACACACACACACACACAGAATTGTTAACAGCTCATGAATGTGTTACTCTTACAAGGTAAGAATTTAAATTACTCAATGTCAATTTATTTCTGTCAAATTAGCAAATCAACAGATCAGATTAATTTGGCCTGTTTACTCATAATCTATGTTAATCTGTGGCAGTGACTGCTGGCTGCTTTCGGTGGTAATGATGTTTACATGGTTAGAGAAGAAAATCAGAGGATCAGAGAGATATTGGCAGTTTCACCCACAAATGCTGTTACTCGCCTTACCGGCTAGAAACTAGAGCTCCCTATTTTGTGAATATGTGTAGTGTGAACGAGTTCAGACACAAGCAAGGTTTTCTAAACACTGGGATTTTGAGAACTCAATTATCTGTTACATGATTAAGAGGTCACACATTACGTGTAGCTTGTTCTTTGTAATTGCATCTTCGCTGTAGCCATTTAAAAAGCACGGTGACATTATTACATTTGTTTATAACAACAACAATAATAATATTTTACTGACTTTTTTGTTTAATGCAGAATAGACCGTTTAAAATGGCATAATTGCTTTTTATTTATCTATTTTATATATTATTATTATTAATTATTTAATATTGATTCTACACATTAAATACTCAGTTAATAATCATGATTTGTTTTGTCTAAAAAAAACTGTTCATAATGGCATAAGTGTTTTTTTCATAATTTACATTTCTGTTTATTATTATTATTATTATTAATTTTAGAAGTAACAACAACAATAATAATAAATTTACAAACTATTTTTGTTTAATGCAGGATAAACCCCTAGGTTCATAATGAAATAATTGCTTTTTTCACTATTTATTTTATAAATTATAGATAATAATAATAATAATAATATGTATTATTAAATATTAATAATTATTAAATCCATTATTAATTATTATTATTATTATTTACAAGCTACAACAGCAACCAATAATATCCAATAATAATAATAATTATTATTATTATCATTATGGTTATTATTGGTGATGATAATATTATAAATATACATCCAAATACAAAAACCCCCCCCCGAAAAACACTAATTTGACAATGATACATAAAAAAAAGAAAAAAAGAAAAGGTTTTGATGCCTTCATAAACAACATTTTCAATAAATAAATATAGCGAGTAGCTGATGCTCACTAGTTTTTATAGTGTATTCTGGAAATTTTTAGGCAGTTTCAGTGCAATGCAACCATCTTGACAGCCCTCACAATGGCTGACTCCCTAGACAGTGCACTTACTACTGACTAAGACACACCCAGACACACATAGAGAGAAAAAGAAAATCCATATACGATTTTTACATAAAAAGGGGAAAAGAATCAAAGATAAATCCACAGGCTGCCACACAATAGAGGTGAAAAGACTGAGACAGAAATAGATACAGGCCGAGACCCATGCACAGAGAGGCAAGACAATGCCTCCACCAACAGGTACATCCCCACCTGGCTGAGCTGCCAGATGGCAAATCCACATCTTTACATCCTGAGATATCTCGGACAGCTAGTGTTTCATTGTCAACTTGTGATATAAATAAATCTACACCAAAACAAATGAAGCAAAACACATCTGGCTGTTGTGTTGCTGACAGACTATAGGGCGCCCAATGCCAGAGTTTCCAGCATGTGACCCTGAAACAGCACACGGCAGATGAGTGTGGGGTCTGTTAGTGGATCTGACGGACTGGATGGAGACAGAAAAGGGAAACTGTCTGTAATGTCCAGCTGCTGATGCTGGAACTGGCAGGCATTTGCCATGACTGCAGAATGTCTACATCTGCTGTGTCTTCCACATCAATGGTAACGTCTGAGCTACTGCAGTCTACACAATAATCAACTCCAGCAAGATACAGACAGGAAAAAGCATGATAAGTAGAGACACAGTCACAGCTCAGCCAAAAGGGAGTAAAACTTGACCCAGACCTTTCAATTCAGAGCCCTGCTCAAACTGAGAAGCCTATCGTCACAAACACAACCACACCGAAGCATGTCACACTGACTAAAGTATGTCACACAGACTAAAACTAGCTCAGAATTCAAATCAAAAGGTTTAAAATGTCTGAGACCCAATATGTATTCAATATATATTTCTTCTCCATTATACATTATATTATCAGCACATCAAATTAGTGAAAAGTTGATAATAAAATGAAATAAATCAAATTAACCATTTATTAGATTAGATTTTCAATCCCAGAATTTCAAGGTGGCCTTAGACTTTTGGGTCCCAATACACCTAAAATAGCTGACTGAAATACAGGTGAATAATTAATAATAATTAATTAAAGATCAAGGTAACAATAACATTTTAAAATATCAAATACAAATGTGAAAAAAGTGATGCAATTTGTAATTGACATTATTAAAATGAATGTGAATAAAAACACATTTTATGCATGATTAAAATGTAAATAATTAGGATATATATTTATATATTTTTCCTACGGTTTTAATTCTGGTATGAATAAAGATTTGTGATGTCATTTTCTGTCACATTTAAGACTCACAAAAAATTGAAAATATTTTATTGAAATACAGGAAATTAAAGTAAGATCTAAGGTGAACAATGTTATTAATACACACACACACACTGTGTATATATACAGTATATATAAAGATAAAATAATATGGAAAAAAATTATTTTTGATGTCATTTTCTATCACATTCGGATCTTATAATTGGGATATATTTTATTGAAATACAAGAAATGAAAGAAAAATGTCAGGTGATTATAATGTTATAGTATATAAAAAAGGATAAAATATTTGATTCAAATACAAGCATATAAAATTAAACCTGTTTTGTGATGTCATTTCCTGCCACATTTGAATCACATAAGCTCTTTGCTGTTCCCAGCTGCTTTAGGTTTGCTCTGCTCCTCAGGTTTTCCCTACACTCCTTCCACTGACACTAGGGGGCAGCACAGATCCAGGAGCAACAGCACAAAGCCTCATTCTCCACACAATAGTGTCTTCAGCAGCAGCACATTTTTCAAGCCGGCCTTTATTGTGCACAGTCATATTTCTTCCAGTCATGCGTTTCCTATTGACATCTATGTATATTAATGATACAGTAGGCATGATTTATGCTTTCTCGTACATGAGTAAATGCTGCTTCGCAAAAATATAGTGCACTTCGCTCAAACTGCCAGTGGGATTTAGAATGAAAAAGAACAAATGCGATAGAAACTGTCAGAGGGGCAGGATCTTGTTTTTCGTATTTTTCACAAAACAAACTCGTTTTGCTGTTGGAATGTCGGACTGCACCTCTAGGCTTGAACATTCTGAAGCAAATTTCTAGCATATTGCATTAATGGTAAAGTAGAGCATATGCAACGCAGAGCAGGCTTTGCTTATGACAGTGACATGAAAAAGAGGGCTGAATGCACTACAGGTATTGACACAAAGTAGCATACCACAGATTGATCTAGAAAATAACTTTTTGTGTATATGCTAAACATGAAGCTGTCTTACATTTTATTTTGCTCACTTCAGCTGTCCACTTGTCATCAGCTCTTGCTTTTCATAGCTGCAGTAATCCAATTCATCTACTCTTTGTTGAGTGCAAGCTCAATTTAGATCAATTTATAACTGATTAAGATAGCTAGTCATCTGTACTCCTAAAAGGTGTCAAAATAAATGAATGAATGATTTTATTTATTTTATTATTAGTTTTTTTATTTATTTTATTGGAAACACTAGAAGCCTGCTTCTGTCATGGAAGTAAAAACAAATACAAAAACTAAAACTAAAATAAAAAAAAAAATAAAAAAAAAATTAAAAGGTAATTGCAACTTTTCATTTAACATTCCTGATTTTTTTTTTGAGAAATATTAACTTAGAATTGCAAGAAAGACATCTGAAATGTGCAATAAAAAGTCGCAATTACCTGTTTTATTCTTTTATACCATGGCAGAAATAGGCTTTCATAAGAAGCAATGCTCCCTGAGAATTATAATGATACAAATAAGAATGCTCATCCTCCAAAGCCATCTGCCACATAATTAGGTTATTGGCTATTTTTATAAATTTTTTAAAGTCCTTCGATATGTTACAGCCAAACGTCCTGTAGAGGAAGTATGTCAATACAGGAAAGAAAACAACGAATGGGATCTTGATGCCATTTTGCGGCATTCTCTGCATCTGCAAACAGTATCAAAGCCCTCTTAAGCAAAGTATACCATCTCTCAGAGATGCTGTTTGTCTGCATTAGCCGCCAGTGGGTCTAGTATCACATGCTTTTTCTAGTATCATGACTTCTAAGAAAGCTGTGAGTAACGGCATCAATATGTTGTCCCTATTGGTTTTCACTTTTAAGAAAGCAGCCTACTTTTGATTAGGCCTTTTCATCTTTATTTGCTTTGGAGTATCTTTTGTTTCAGGGAACGTTCTCTACGTCACGAGACGTCTCTGGTGTTGGTAGCGGGTTCGTGCCAATAGCTTGTACACTGCGCCCACTGGTCAATCATTAGTTTCCTCTGTCCTCTGTGATGTGATTTAAAGCCTTGGAACAATAATCTCAAAAACAAGATGAAACAAAAGCCGTTTGATTTAAAAAAGGAGGCAAATCTCCATTAATGCGGTGCTCATTAGAAATACCGTTGTGCCGCTGTCAGCGCCAGGAAGTGTGTTATGTGGTCGGGGAGCACTGGCATTATCATCCAACCGCACATTGGCAGCTGTGCTCCCAGAGAAAGGGGGGTCTACACTGTTGACCAGTGCTAATCAATCTGCGGTAGTGCATCCGTCTTTTGTTAATGCTTAAAAGAGTGAAAACCTTCATCTCGCCGTACCCTATTAGCACCATTGCTCTGGTTTATCTGCGCAACGCAGGCTTCGCACACTACCTTTCGGATGCTTTCGCACCTTAGTCTCTTAGTTGATGTGGAATACTTCAATAAGCTAGAAGTCAAAGGTTAAAACCCAACATTTTCTAATGAAGAGGGGCGGCTGACAGCAGTCATCCATCTGAAAGGAGGAGCGAAAGGGGAATTGTTTGTTTTGCACATTAGAAAGGCGAAATAATGGCATTTCTGTAGGTGTGTAGACGGCGATATCAGGCGAATTGCTTCCTTATAGTTTTAAATATTAACAGTCAGAGCATGAATACAAGAGACGCTTTTGAGGAAAAAAGGCACATTATCAGAGCTGGGAAACACTTCTGATGGACAAAATGCTCCAACGTGCCATTTGAACAGACTGGGCTTCACATCTCATATCAGTCACCCAAACTTCGCATAGTCACAGAGATATGAAAATAATATTCAAATATTTTGGCAAAGTGTAAGCTTAGTGACAGCAAAGCCAGTGCTGTCGATAAGAAAGTTAATATGCTGTTTCCTTTTTGATATCTGTCTTTTGGCTCTCTTCATTTGGCACAATCTTATCAAATCTAGAGGCTATTTTTCCCCTTCTGCTAATCCATTTCCAGTGGTTCTGCCATTCCTCTGGAGCAAAGAGAAAGATCCCAGGCTGTTATTGAGGGCTCAGATTGGGCCTGGCACAGGGGATAAGAGAGAAATAATTATCCAGCCTGCTGAAGCATGACAGCTTCTCTCTTCACAGAGAGTGAAGGAGATGAAGCATTGTGTCAAAAAATCAGCTCGCAAAACACAGACACATCTTGACACCACCATTCCGAGTAACGCTTCGTGTTAGGAGACACTAGAGAACCGCCGGTCGACTTTTCTTGATTGACAGTTTTGACGGGATGTCTCTTCCGGCTTGTGGCTGGAGCTGAACGTATCGAATGCATCTTGGTCAACACGAGCTTCAGGCAACCTGATCTCATGACTAAAACGTACCTGTGAGAACTTTTTCGCAAGATGCGAAATACATACCGGCATTTGAGTTTCGTGACATATTCAATGTGAAATGTTCAATGAGTGGCGCTAAAAGAGTGTTTTTTTTTTTTTCCCTGGATCACATGAACGTACATATGGTAAGTTTTATGTGATGTTGGTTTTGTATTTGTCACCGCAGTTCTGATTTGAAATGTCCATTGAGTGGCGCTATAACTCTAAATCCCAAAGTATACTTCAGATTTTTACGCGTACGCTAGCGTATGCGTACAGTCGAACGTGTAGCCTTTCAAAGTATACTCCATTTCATGATGTGCAGGAAAGCATGCGGTCGGCGCATGCGCTCTAGAACACTTCATCCATGTCCAGTGTCTGCTCTATTTTTCTTTGTTAAGATATGACCGATATATCAGATATTTTAGAACTCTTTTAAACCAAAGCTGAGATGCCTTGTACCCTCTCGCTCACATGTACTCGACAATGTGAGCATCTGTTGTTGTTGCAGTCTCCGCTATTTTGTTGTTCCGTCATTTTAGTTTCGTTGTCTACTGTGAAACAACAGCCCGGAATAGTGTTGCCACCTGGTGGAACAACTGGTTACTGCAAAATAATTTAATGTGCATGTGCGGCCTGCGCGTACAGTACGAGCATACTGTTCTGATGACGAAATTCGCGTCACACTCACTGTACGCTGTCCCTCGCGAACACGTAAAAAGGGAAGTATACTTTGGGCTTAATGCTCCGTGACGTTTTAAAATAACGTATCATCTGCACTACACATAAACCTACCTGATAGTATGAATAAGATTCATAAAAAATGTGACATAAAATGCAATTGCAAGCATGCCGTTTTAGCTTGTTTTTTGATCTCTCATCTTTCAGCTCTTTCATCGTGAGTCATGTTTTTCATGGGATTTGTACCCAAGGATTCCATATCCTAAGTTAAATTTCGCGCCGGCTAGGCTACCAAGCAAGCTTCTTATGTCCGGAAAGTGAAACATGGAGCTGTAATCTTGACTGTGTACAAAAACGATTACAAGTGCTCAAAGTTTCTGTTGGAAACTGCAGTGATATGCACTTATTGGTACGTATTTTGCGTCTTGCGGAAAAAGTTCCCACAGGTACGTTTTTTTCATGAGATCAGGTAGGCTTCAGGATGTAAGGATGCATAAAAAGGGAGAAATGGTCACATTTGGGATGTCCATCTTTCCCCAAAATTCAGATTCATAATGGTACCACAGTGATCCCATGATTTTCGCAATGCACAGGAAATTTTGGATTTCATAGGGTCCAATTGTATCCTCAAGGTCCCTCAATCTACCTTGTTCCAAGAATCTCTCTTCTCCATAGAGACGTCAATGGTTTGCTCTTGAAACGAAATTCATTATTTTTCTCTCTCAAAACACGTGCCATTTTCTCCATAAGATCCAGGCAAATCAACAGCGACTATGGGTTCACATTGTGCTAACGCCTTTCATCCCTCCGTACCACATAAAGTTGTGGTCAGACGTATGTGCCTGCTCTCTCTATCTCCAGGAAAGAAAAGAAAGCAATCAAAGCAGAAATGGATTTGCAATCAGACTACAGGCATTGACGGAAGGGGGTGCGGTGTGTCCTAGTGAATTGAAACCTGGCGTCGGCCATATCCGCTTCAAGGTCTGTTTCTCTTGTGCCTTAGTGGTAGGGTTGTGAACTGTGACAGCTTTTCAGGTTGAAGCATATCAGAGATGAGCTAGACCATCCTTTCAGACAGCACGTCATTCAATTCTCCCTCAACACACAGGACTCAATACTGTCAATAGACAAAAGGACAGATTGAGCTTCATGAGGATGAAAACACTCATAAAAACACACATGCATAAACACTTGAGACAATATCAGCAGCAAGTTTCAAGTCTGGTGGTAAAGAGTCGAATAATGGAGATTTGAATAATTTTACAAGAGAATCAAACTGTCCTTCAGTATTGCAGGTTTTCCTCAAACATGCAATATTCCAGCTTTTGACTAGAATGGTACCTTTCTAAAGTTGCCTTCACCTGTTGATATGATTTTCTGTGCAGGAACTATACTCTCATTCGGGCGTAATAATCAAGGAACTTTGCAGCCGTACTATGGGTCCAATATTATCATTGTGCCAGCTGCACCCATGGTACGGCAGCAAATTTCTAAATTGATTTCATTTTTGAGCGAGATGCTAATGGTCTAATCAGATTCAATGATCTATGCTAAGCTGCAGCTAAAAGTGCTACCGCCATACCCGGAGATCGGCTGAATGGATTCGAAAACAGTAAAACTCAACTGTTTAACTCTAGGGGAGTTGGAAAATAGTGGCGTGTTCCTTTAAACACCAAATATGTTCTGCGGCTTTTCGCTTGGACAGAAAGAAGACTGGAGAACCTGTCATGTCACACCTGGTTAGGACACCATGGCTTGTGCTGTCTGGCATGAAGGGGCTACGAAAGCACACTGCAATCTGAATGTGTGTGTGTGCATGCAAGTTTCTCTGTAAGTCTCGTTATGTTTCCTCCTGCATTTTCTAATCAGACCTCCTAAAAGAAAATACAGATGCAGGAAGCCAAGTAAATGCCCATCACAGCTCAATTTAAAATCTGAACTTGGATGCAGGCTCATTTATGAGAGAAATCTGCAGGTCTCAAAGGTCTCGGAAGACGATGTGTTGCAGATATGAAAGAGGAAATGGAAAAATGGAAAACTGATTCGAAAATTATACACTACTGCTTTGTTCCAAAATCCAGTGAGCTGCCTAGTGAGAAGGCATCTTGAGATATCAAGGGCATGACGAAGCAAAGGCTCTTAAGACACTCAATTTTGAGCCAAAACAAGTGTCCTTTGTGTTGGAGACAATCAAGCTCTGCGAAAAAATTTTTTCCTGATAGTGAATCAGATGGTGGCTCAAGCTTTTAGCTTAGCAACGTGCTAAAAACAAAAACTACTGAATATTAATAATAATTTATATATTTAAAAACATTTAAGTCATCCTGTGGCCCCCTGTTTGAGAACCACTAGCGTCCAAATCAGTCACTTATAAGGGTTCCATGAAAAGGCAGCTGCCTATGTAGTCACTAGGCAGCTCACTATAACTTGGGACAGAACATCTTTCATACAAAAGCTGTCCTGATATTCCATCAATGAAAATAATGAGAGTGGAAAAATTGTGACACTCAAAAACATGCATTGACACTTTAAAATATGCAGAAATTATCAAATGACGGGATAAAAAATGAGCGAGCAAGCAAGCATGGCGAGAAAGCTGACACATGTCAGTCAAGACGGCAGATTTCATTTCCTCTCATGAAGCCTTTCGCTCATGCGCACGCACGCACGCACGCACGCGCGCGCGCACACACACACACACACACACACACACACACACACACAGAGCTGCTGTGTGGAGCGGCTGACATCAGCAGACAGCGGTGGGAACATTATTCATCCCGAAGAGAGACGTGTCGTCAGTGACAGACAGACATAAATATCCCATAACACCCTCAGAGGGGTTAATGTGTGTCGATCAGAGAGCACTGAGACAGGGGAACAGAGATGTTCAACAGACAGCAAATGTATCACACATGAACAAGAGCACAGGAACACATGCAACACTCACACAGCCATCACTACACGCTGAATACAGGAGAGCGGAGAAGCACAGTGGAGCGGAAATCCTGCCAAATATAGGAAGACGCTCAACAGAATCAACTGACACATTCACAAATGTATGAAGTCCTTCTTGCCTTGGAATTTAGCTACATTTGAAATGACTTGAATTCTACTTTATATCAGAACAGCTATGGTATCTGACTCGTTGTCATTTCTTTAATATAATAACTTGTTGATGGTATTTTACAAATGCTGCTTTAGTGTGTTTGTGGATGAACACTAGAGTTTCATGGCACAACTACACAAAACGGGTATTTCAACACATGGAGATATTTCAAGTGAACACTGAAATGAAGAATCACCCAAACTACCTGATTGATACACATGGCACGACTTTCCTTTTCGCCTGACATCACCTAGCCCAGTTATAGAGATGGGAATTGTAAAGAATTTTACAGTTTTGGGTCCTTAATTGTTCCATTGACTATTATTTTAGTACTTTTCCTGCTGATAATTTCAATAATAAATAAACGTTAAAAAAGCTGTTTAATGGCTTTTTTATGACTTTTCACAGTCTTTTTAAAGGAGGCATAAATGCAATCCAATAAGTGGCCTTAATTAATATATTAAACAACAATATTAAACAAACAAAAAAAATGTGACATACTTGAAACAAACCTCTTAGCCTCACCAAGGCAGCATTCATTTGATCAAAAAACAAACAGTAAAAACAGTAATAATCTGAAAAATGATTGCAATTTAAAATCACTGTTTTCTATGATAATATATTTTAAAATGTAATTTATTCCTGTGAATTCTAAGATGAATTTTTAACAGTGTTTAGTGTAATGTGATCCTTCAGAAATCCTTCTATTATGCTGATGTGTTGTTCAAGATACATTTATTATGATCAATGTTCAAGACAATTGTGCTGAATAATATTTTTGTGGAAACTATGATACTTGATGAATGGAAAAATAAAACTGAAATAGAAATATTTTGTAACATAAAAGTCTTCACGGTCACATTTGGATATTAAAATGAAAATTAATAAAAATAAACATTACTGACCCCAAACCCATAAAAAAATAAACCCAACTGAACTGGTACCATTGGTTATAGATAAAGTATTAAATTAAAAAACAAATAAATGTAGCTACTACTCACTAATCAATGACCTGCAACAGACTGCAAGCTCTATTATAGAACGCCTGCTGCTTACATTCCTGATCGATAAAATGAAGTCACATTATGAAAGTAAAGCGATGCATACATACATGCATCTAAGTGAAATTTATCATCCACTACACCACATGAAATCTTCACCAGCTCGTGATAAGGCAGAAGTGACAGACAACCAAATTCAATGCAGCCAGACTTAACCGAGGCCATACAACTCTCACACACAACGCACACTGCCGGCCTTGAGATCTGCTAGCTGTACTGGAGCTTACCCCCAGTCTGACTGTGTGCGCATACAGTTTTTCCCTTGACAGGCCTGGGTAGAAAAATTTATAGCAGTGCATTTCCACACAAGACACAAGTTCCCAACATCTACTTCAATCATGGAGCTCTGCCACAAGTAGACTGCGGCACTGCGCTTTGCTGCGAGCCAGAATTACTTTATTAAATTGAGGAAATGCATAATACACACAGAATTGCATACATAATCACCTCTGAGACTCGTCTCAACATACCAACACTGCATATAAAAGACCGACCCTCCTATTTTGTTTGTGACGCTCCGTGGCCAATCAAAATTAATTTATTCTAATGTATTCACGCAGAAGGTCAATTATCCAAATGATTCAGATTCCGATTGCACCGGACCTTAGAAGCCAATGAGGCATCTAAAGGGCAGCTGTGCGCTTTTTTTGCAAGGCAAATCGTCCTCTTTTAGTTACAGTTTAGAGACATGTCTCAGCCTTTGTAAAAACGACACTTGCTAATGGCCACAGAATCGGTCTTTAACAACAGCTGTAAAAGTAAGCATATTAAATATTAGCTAGCAGTGGTAACGATTGCCGGACAAGGACGGTGAACGACGATACATAAAACATTTATTCAATTACTTTTTAAAGTTGTAAATACTTTAAGATAATTTGTATTTATTCATTCTACATAGTTCTTATCTATAGGACAATATATATATGGACCATATATTTTACAAGGTGCACAAAATAACCTTTCCCTCAGAAATTTCCAATTGATTTTTTTTTGTTTTTTGTTTTTAAATGGGACTTAAGGGGTGTTGGCATATAGGCAACCACATAACCAACCGAATGCTACTTGCTATATCATAATACATTTCCTGTTATTGGACATTTTGTTATAATAATATAAGTAACTCATAATTATTCAAAAATGTTGCATTATGACTGAAAACGTCTGCATTCAAAAACGTAGCAGTAATGCAAAAATGCAGCATAAATAAATAAAAATACTGAATAAATTAGTGCCATCGCATGATTAATTGCGATTAATCGCATGCAAATTACATGTTTTTGTTTACATAATGTGTGTGTACTGTGTATATTTATTATGTATATATAAATGCACACATATACAGTATATACTTATTGAAAATATTTACATGTATACATTTATATTCATAAAATTATATTATATATAAATATATTTAATATATAAATATAACATATTTTTTCTTAAATATATACAGTACGTGCATGTGTGTGTATTTATATATACATAATAAATATACACAGTACACACATATTATGCAAACAAAAACTTATTTTGGATGCGATTAATCACGATTAATCGTTTGACAGCACTAGAATAAATTAATAACAATAAACGTTTGTCATCATAATTAAAAAAAATTCACATTAAAAAGGTAAAACTAGCTATATAGGTAAAAATGAATTAATATTTATTAACATATGTGGCATTGTAAAAATACACTTTCCAGCTGTAAAATAAATGTGTATTTACTTTTACAGTATCAAAGTTACTGAGTGTAAATGTAAATCATTCAGTCCTATATAGAGATGCTTATATAAGTGAATCTGAGAGCAAGTCAAAGGGCATTTAGACACTTTTTTAATATGCGTTTTTCATATATACTGTATAAATTTGTGTGTTTGTATTTGCCATATGTGTTTAAAGCCACAATGATAAAGCAAAGAAAGAAAGTGTGCACAGGGGCCGGATAATTCACTTTTCTGCCACTGTTTAGCGTGCAAGGCAATTTAGCCAGGATGAAATAACCCCAGAGCGTTTTAATCCAGATAGATGCAATACTATTTTGATATAGCGCTTTGGCCCTCAGCAGAGCCCAGTCTAAAAATAGGGCCTTTTAAGAGCGCTAATTTGTTATTCATCTGTGTGAATAACTGTATCACTGCACTTATTGAAATGCAATGACTGGTTTCTGCTGCCTCTCCACCCAAACTAAATGAGTAATTTAAAAATAGAATTTTCTCTTTCGCTCATCATTCCCCCTCTTTTTTTCCTTCCTACCCCTTTCCTTATCACTCCCTTATTCTCAGGCTCCTCAAGGCCGCCTACAGGATCAATCAACATCAACCCTGTAAACTAATGGACACACAGATTGCACGTCAACGCTTTCAATGCATAAAACAAAATCATGTTATCACACACTCTGACATTTTTCCACACCGCCAAATTCTGTGAAACCTTACTGATCCTCTGACCTTGATTTGAAGCCTTCAGTTGACTTATATTTAAAATGCATATTTCTTTTGTTTATAAAGGCATACTGCAATCAAAAAGTATTGTGTACATTCCAACCGATGACAAACTTACGCAATTCATACAGAAAAACAAAAGTGTGCTTGGATGTTTTGGTGGTCTACCAATGAACACCACTAAGCAAAATATACAATGTGAGACTAGGCTGGTCTTGTATACACTTGTCACACTTTCCATTTGTTCATTAAAAATGAATGTGTAAAGAGCACAAGATTGAGAGACAGCCGTGTTAAAATGGGTAAGATTCTCTCCATGGTAGGATCAAATGCCCCTTGACAGACATTTAAGACCTGCAGACTGAAGCCTCAATCTGCATAGCTCAGAAGCCCATCAATTAGCCATTGCAGCTTTGCTCAGGTATTAAAGGGATCAAATCGGCTAGCTCAGGCTCAGATGAGCTGTGACCCTCAATCCATGAGTCACTGAAGTTTTCACACTGAGCCCAATCCCCTGTCCAACAGCCATTAAAGTCAAGCATTGAGGACACACTCTCCACTGGTGGGGTCCACTGCTCATGTAACTAAGACTGGTTAATGAGACTGCAAGGATAATGGGTGTTCTTTTTTTTTTTATACAACCCCTGTATAGACATTGAACATAATGCCTGTTTCACACATACTCTTTTTGCAGTGCGCATTTGAATTTCAAATCCAAACATTGTTACTGAAAACACTTTTTCAGAATTGTGATTCTTTTTTTTTTTTTTTACATAATACAGTATCTTTATTACAAGCAATCCTACCGGAACTTTGTTTTTCTGCCTCCACAAGTGCCATCTAATATGTTACCTTGTGCATCTAAAAATCTAACTTTTCCCTGCTTTACCACTTGCCAAAAAGCCATGTGTTGACAGTGAAACACAGTAGACCTTAAAGGGATAGTTCACCCAAAAATGAAAATTCTGTCGTTAATTACTCACCCTTATGTCGTTCCAAACCCGTAAAACCTTTGCTCATCTTCAGAACACAAATTAAGTATTTTTGATCAAATCGGAGAGTTTTCTGACCCTGCGCAGACAGCAACGCAACTGACACGTTCAAGGCTCAGAAAGGTAGTAAGGACATTGTTAAAATAGTCCATGTGAGATCAGTGGTTCAACCGTAATGTTATGAAACTACGAGAATATTTTTGTGCACAACGAAAACAAAAAACCTTTCTAGGCCTTGAACGTGGTAGTTGCATTGCTGTCTATGCAGAGTCAGAAAGCTCTCGGATTTCATCAAAAATATCTTAATTTGTGTTCTGAAGATGAACGAAGGTCTTACGGGTTTGGAACTGCATGAGGATGAGTAATTAATGACAGAATTTTCATTTTTGGGTGAACTATACCTTTAATTATATGCATTTATGGTGTAATTGCTACATTTTCCTGTCAATCCTTGTTCATTTTTACCACAGTCCCTTTAATTCAGCATGTGCAGCACAGCTAAAATAGATAGCTGCATACGCAACACTCTTGGAATGCACTGTTGGGCCGCATCTGCATGCAGTGTGAATGCTCTAACCTGTTAATACAAAAAAAAAAGTATTTTTTGCAAATGCAAATGGAGTATGTGTTAAACTACTTCCCTACTGTTTACAACAATCTATTTAGTCTGTCTATCCAAGATTTAGATTTAGGTTAACAAAGGACACACAGTCTGTTTATCAAAGCAAATATGTACAATAAAGATGTCAGGATAATGGAAGGGGATATGATTAAATTCATACGTTTTATCTAGACTAAATTAAATTGTGCAAAACGAATGTGTTAAATTGACAGTGCCAATAATTTGGCATTTCAACTTTTGGATCTCACTGAATGCGACTGGAACACAGACTGAGCAAACAGTTTTAGAGGTTTCTGTCTTTCTTTATTCAAGTAAACAAGAGCTGAACTTGTGTGATTGGGAATCGCTGCCCAGGGGCATTACCAAGATGGCCTGACTTGCTTTAAAAAAGACCAGAATTCACATTCACTCCCATCCAATCTAAAAAAAATCCTTTTGCTTCTCAGTATTACCCACACACCTACACACAAACAACAGGTAACCTTCCTATCAGCCTCTGATGCAGGCCTTTGAAAGCCTTCCTAAAAGATGAGCTTCAGTGATTACGGGAGTGGACAGTTTTCTAATTATTCTGTCAAACATCAATCCGGCTGGCTGATGCGGACATTCTAGCTGCTGATGGACAATGTAATCACTTCTGTACTTCCAAACACAGAAGCTGGAGCACAGACAGCTCCTGACAGAAGTGGTGAAATGTGAAAGCTTCTATCATCTGATTCAGTCTCCAAAAAAAGAGAGAAAATCACATAAAATGTAGCAGAATTTAGGGGGAGATCAAAAAAAGGAATTTCCATTCACAAAAAGTTAAGGATGTAAGAATCCATTGAACAAATGCAAGAAAAGTTTGATTAATTTATCAACCAAAATGTTGAAGACCGAATACATGGATGTTATGACCCTCTTAAGAATCCCAGAGTGCTGATGTTGAGGGGTCTGCACGGTTGTTAACACCAGTGGCTGCGTGAGGTGCTGCTTGTTTTTAGAAATGTAGCGCCTCCTTAAACAGTGTCATTAACAGATGCCATGGGGCACATTCAGTTTCTATTTTTCTTCATCAGACTGTAAAACTCCTACACCTCCACACACAACTACTGCAGAACATTGCCACTTGCCTCTCTGATGATTGGAAATCCCTGCTGTCAACAAAGTATTTGCAATTCTAGAGACAGAAGATATTTTCAGATTGAAATTTTTGCTGGGTGGTTACAGTGCAATAGTGCCAAACAAAGCTTTCAACGTTCTATTACTTAACTGCAAACCAGCCTTGAGCTTTGTGAGAAGATCAAAAAGCAGGTACACTATTGTGTGCTGGCCAAAACATTAATCATTTCCACAAAATGTAAATGCACAACAAGAACAACAACAACTAATGAATCCTCATAGTAGCTTGAATGTGTTCCTATTTTGATTTTGAAAAAAAAAAGACTGCATGCACTTTCTGGTCTCATTGCGCGAAATACATCAGAGCACATTATTTATTGAAAAAAAATCCTAATCTTTCATCGAAATGTAATAACTACTAACCACTAAAATGACTTTCTTATTGGCTGCACAGGCTGTGATAGCAGAATAAAGAAGTCTCAGACATCTCGCCAATAGATAATGCAGTGATTTAATGCTGTTAATGTTATATGCGACGAAGGTTATGGCAGTAATAGCAAATAATGTTAGATGGCAGCATTATAACTATAAGATGTCAAATTGCTCAGAGGGTAAACTTGAACTTCAGCTTACATATCCTTCTCGGAAATCCTCAAAAGTCTAAGTTAGCCTTGTTTTAGGTGTTGTCCTCCATATTCAGGTCTGGTTCTATTGTGGAAAGCCCAGTTTTCACAATTCAAGTCTCACCATGCATCAAATCTCATTAAATATGCTATTTCAGTCAGAAAATGACACATTATGGTAATAACCCATTGTGGAACGCCCACTTTTCACAATCCAATCAATTCCCAATGGACAAAATCAAGCCCCACTCGAATGCATTAATTAAATATTCAGTTTCAGTCAGAAAATAGAAGTAACATGGGTTCTGAATGCTTTTTCATGTTGATTTTTTTTAACAGAGGAGCTGCTGAACTACAACAATCAGGCTTAATGTCCAGCACATGGTTTTGTTTCATTGGAAATCATCTCTGTTGAGATCGCAACTGGCCGCTGTGGCAGGCTAGACAGACAGAGAGTGAGGGCTTGACCTGAGCTATGAGAGACTGTGTGCTTCAGCAGCCACGTAATGAAAGAAACATTTCATGCGATTCTCATCATCTTTCCATTACAAGGCAAAAGAGGTGTGCTGATCAGACACAAGCTTGATATCAAAACAAGACCCTGCAAGCCAAATTACGCTGACAGTAATCTCAGCGAACACCTCTCAGCATGCTTCATCATATCATATCATATCAGAGAGCGCGAGAGAGAGAGAGAGAGAGAGAGAGAGAGGGATATAAGCTAAAAGTACTCAAACACACATAAAACCACACCAAATCCAATTAATTTGGTTGCAAAACTCAGTACCGAGATTTACAGTGATGTGAAATATGATGTGACGCAAAGATTGAGGAGCCTTGGGTGAGGGTGACGGTTCTGTCCGGTTGCATCAGTTTTATCACGCATCATTAGCTTAATTATGCCCCAGGCCCAGGCCCTCAGAGGAGTCACTTTAGGACCAGGGACTTGGGTTCATTTTAAATACACAATAGTTGTTTGGGAACGCACACACAGCCTGTGACACTAGCTAGGCCTTGTGGCTAGCACACAGTGGCAGGTCATTAGCGTAAATC
The DNA here is from genome assembly GCF_001515645.1 of Sinocyclocheilus grahami. NCBI lineage: Eukaryota > Metazoa > Chordata > Actinopteri > Cypriniformes > Cyprinidae > Sinocyclocheilus > Sinocyclocheilus grahami. Next base: position 946,128 of record NW_015505460.1, read on the forward strand.
TGAAGTTGTATCAGTAGATAATGGAGGATTGAAGAACATCAGTCAACTTTCTGCTTCATAAAGCACAATTGAAAGCACCATAATGCCTTTGGCTGTAGAGCTGTCAGCAATGAGAGAGATCTTCTGAACTTATTCATCAATGTAACCCTCATGCTGAGGGGGCTTCGAGGTTACTGGCAACAAGGAATGCAAACATCTGGTTCATTGCTTCTGAACAAGCAATAAACCACAAGTGTTCATGCCCTAAGTTGGTAGGAGTGGATGAACGGTTGGAGGCAGATTCAAGGATGGATTGGACATGCTAATGATGCAACTGGAGGGTGTTGGATGACATTGCTTTTATTAGTTGATCTAAGACCATAATCAGTGAAAATGACTAAACAGAACATATTCTGCAGAACATAGCAAACTGAATTCAGCATGAATATAGGGAAAATGCTCTATAAACCAGTTTTTCTGCACAATATTTAGCAAAATAAGCTTTTATGAAATACTAGAGTATTATGATAATAATAATAGAGTATAACAGTATTATGGTGTCAAATTACCCTTAGTTTATAACCTATACGCATATATATACAGGTGCATCTAAAAAAATCGTGAAAAAGTTAATTTTTTTCTGTAACTTATTTCAAAAAGTGAAACTTTCATTTATTCTAGATTTATTACATGTAAAGTAAAACATTTCAAAAGTTTTTTTTAAAATTTTGATTAATAGAGCTTACAGCTCATGAAAGTCAAAAATCTAGTATCTCAAAATATTAGAATATTTACATTTGAGTTTCGTTAAATGACCATCACTACAGTATAAATTCCGGGTATCTCTTGGTGTTTGAAACCACAATAATGGGGAAGACTGCTGACATGGCAATGGTCCAGAAGACAATCATTGACACCTTCCACAAAGAGGTTAAGTCACAGAAGGTCATTACTGAAAGGGGTGGCTGTTCACAGAGTGCTGTATCAAAGCATATTAAATGCAAAGTTGACTGGAAGGAAGAAATTGGGTAGAAAAAGGTGTACACGCAACAGGGATGACCGCAAGCTTGAGAATACGGTCAAGCAAAGCAGATTCAAACAATTGGGAGAGCTTCACAAGGAGTGGACTGAAGCTGGAATCAGTGCATCAAGAGTCACCATGCTCAGACGTCTTCAAGAAAAGGGTGATCAAGCCACTTCTGAAACAGAAACGTCAGAAGCATCTTACCTGGGCTAAGGAGAAAAAGAACTGGACTGTTGCTCAGTGGTCCAAAGTTCTCTTTTCAGATAAAAGTAAATTTTGCATTTCATTTGGAAATCAAGGTCTGGAGTCTGGAGGAAGACTGGAGAGGCACATAATCCAAGCTGCTTGAAGTCCAGTGTGAAGTTTCCGAAGTCAGTGATGATTTGGGGCGTTGTGCCGACTGCTGGTGTTGGTCCATTGTGTTTTATCAAGTCAATGCAGCCGTCTACCAGGAGATTTTGGAGCACTTTATGCTTCCATCTGCTGACAAGCTTTATGGAAATGCTGATTTCCTTTTCCAGCAGGACTTTAGCACCTGCCCACTTCCAAGTGGTTTGCTGACCATGATATTACTGTGCTTGATTGACCAGCCAACATGCCTGACCTGAACCCCATATGGAATCTATGAGATATTTTCAAGAGAAAGATGAGAAACAGTCGATCCAACAATACAGAGGAGCTGAAGGCTCAAAAGTGCCTCAGCAGTGCCACAGGCTGATCGTTTCCATGCCACACCTCACTGATGCTGTCATTTGTGCTAAAGGAGCCCCGAGCAAGTATTGAGTGCATAAATGAACATACTTTAAAGAACTTGAACTTTTCTGTTTTGCAAATCCTTTTTTTGATTGATCTTAGGAAATATT
>NW_015505460.1:948457-948939 GCF_001515645.1 Sinocyclocheilus grahami
AAACATAATAAATCTAGCTTGCACTCACTGTTGTAAACAGAAGCAGTTCTGGGGGAATGACGTTTGAGGTCGGCTTTGCGGCTTTGCGCCTCAGAAGTGACGCACGCAGAAATGCAGGGGAGAGATCAAAACAAAACAACAGTAAAGAATTAGAAGTACAAAACGAGGATTTGTAAAGAAGTATGTCGGAGGATTCCGATATAAGCCAAGAGGAGACTGGTTTTCCTTTGCTAAAATAAGGAAACTTTGCTTCCTTTGATCCTGATAACAAACGTTGGTTTTCACGAGACTCACCGGCGCATGCGCAACGCTGACCTCATACGTCATGGTCCCAGAACTGCTTCTGTGTACAACTGCTGGCGCAAGCTACATTAAAGTGATTATTAAGTTTTGAATATGGATATTTTTCTTACAAAAACGCATTGATTCGCTACAGAAGGCCTTTGTTCACCCCCCGGAGCCGTGTGAGACACTTTTTTTTT